>NW_012284394.1:0-1724 GCF_000151885.1 Dipodomys ordii
CCAAGGTATGGAATCAGCACAGATGCTCCTCAATGGGCAAATGAATCAAGAAAATATGGTATACATACACAATGTAATTTTCTGTTCCTCTATCAGAAGGAATGCTACTGTACCATACATAAGGAAATGGAAAAACTTAGAAAAATTATATTAAGCAAAGTAAGCTAGACCCCCAAAAATATAGGCCGTGTGCTTATAAATCTACAAGTAAATACAAGTAAAGACAAAAATATACTTGGACATGATAAATTATATAGGACTCCTCATTCACTCAGTGATAAGAAGGTTATTCTTAGGAGAGGATTACGAAGGCTCAAATAGCTATGTGCATATGATCATATAAAGTGACATTTATCAAAATGAACTCAAAGAAATAGAAACAAGAAATTTTATGCTATTTTGTTTCTTTGTTTTTCTTTTCCTTTTTTGTTTTACTTCTTTGTCACTGTTGTGATTTCTATACCTTTTGTCTTATATGTAAATTCATCTCTTTCGGAGAGGGTAAAGGGGAGCACAGAAATGGTGAGACCAAATGCAAACTAACTCAGCAATGTTACTAGCCACTAGGTTGAAAATGAACTATACAACTTGTGGGAGAGGGAGGTCAGGTTGGGAGGGAAGAACTGGGAGAAAACAAGGGAAGAGATGACACTGTTCACAAAGAAATGTACTGTTACTTGACTTATGTAACTGTAACCCTTCTCTACATCACCTTTACAGTAATAATAGTAATAATGATATTTTTAAATAGAGGGCCAAAAGAGATTATGCATATAAACCAGAAAGGAATAAAATATCTAAGCAGTGAAAGTCCTCAGCAAAAGTCTGATATCAGATTTCTTTTCCACAGACCCAAGATGCCACGGAAGAAAGAAAGACCCTGAAGTAACTGAAACTTTGTCTTATAATAAATAATCACCTATTTCCTGTGGCTAGCCATCACCGCAAGAAGAGCAATTGTACTGAGGGCAGGCTTCATGGTCTGCTTGTGGGTAAACACTTTCTGTTAACTTTGGCACAAGGTCCTGAGTTCAATAACCAGTACTGGTACACAAATACATATACACACCAATAAAAAAAGCAAAATGTACATTATTTCCATTTCCCTAGGAATCTTTTGTGTTGGGATTCTGTCTAACAAAACCATAAGCACGTGCATGGAAGGAACTATTCCTAGGGATATTTCCTAAGGTGCCATTGGGACAAATCTGAAAAATTACCTGAATGCCCTTTAATTGGGAAACTGCTCGATTACATTTATGCTACATCGGTACTATGCATCATACGGATTCAAATTATTTCTGTTTAAATATTATGTAAAACCATAAAGATGGTGAGGTACCAGTGTCTCACCCCTGAAAACTTTGTTACTTAGGAGGCTGAGACCTGAAGATTATGGTTTGAAGTCAGCCCAGGCAGGCAATGAAGCACCAAAAAAATTCCAGAAGTGGAGCTATGGCTCAAGTGGTAGAGTGAGGACAAAAAGTTCAAAGACTGTGTCCAGGCCCTAAGTTCAAATCCTAGGGCCAGCATGCACATGCACACACACACAAACACAGAATAAATGAATAAAAATGTACATGATAATAGAATACTGTGTGATGTTCAATTTATGTACATTACCTAATGTCTAAATTGGGTTAAACAAATTTGTCTCCTGATCATCTATTATTTACTTATAGTCCTTGGCCAACATTGAGATACTTTTCTGTTTTTTGAGATGA
>NW_012284395.1:0-8610 GCF_000151885.1 Dipodomys ordii
AAAGTTCATTTTCGACATGACAACTTATACTTCTCATTGTTGCAACGGGTCCACCTGTATCCTTATTTAAAGGACTTGTTTTTCCCCTTCCCCTCCACAAATTATACCCACATCAAATACAGTGAAAGCAGGGGTTATACTGTGGAGGAGGGACATACAAAAAGCAACAAAGAAATAATCTTATAAATGTGTTAGAAACAAATGCATGAAAGAAAAAAACATTTAAATACATATCTAAGGGTTCATTTTCCTAACATCACCTTATCTGACCTTTTCTGCTTGACTCATACATATACGAGATATTGCAAATAAGGGAAACCATGGGAGCTATGTTTCTTTGGGCTTGGCTTACTTCACTTAATATAATTTTTTTCCCAAGTCTTTCCATTTCCTAACAAATGGGGCAATGCCATTCTTTCTGATGGAGTCATACCCAACATTCCCAGCGCATTTTTTTGGCCAGACTCAGAAATAGGTCCTAGCTGTTCAGGAAGTATTTCCTTAATGAATTAAAGGCTGGACTATTCGATGGGATAATTGCGTTACATGAATAACATAGGTGAGAACATGCAGAGGAGGAGGAAAGGAGAAACAATTGGCACAGGGGTCAAGTCAAAGGTGCTGGCACATAAAGTGACTTGGCTCACATACTGAGAAGAAAATAGCAAGAGCAAGCAATAAGCCTTGAACCATCTACAAAGATGTAACCAAAGAGGCAGGCCAGGGTCTTGACACAACACCTTGGTTGGGAAAGGGAGGGTGGATTGTGCATTGTCCTTGCAAAGCTGAGCCCTTCTACCTGCCCTTTGTGTGTTTCCATCTTTCATACTGGCACTTGAACTTCTGGATGTAGTCTGTGTAGGCAGGCAGACCCTGAGTGTTCCATTGGGCCCTGCTGCTACACTGCAGCTATTGTGGTCCGTTACACTGACTCCTGGCACAACCAAGACATGCCTCTCTCTCTCTCTCTCTCTCTCTCTCTCTCTCTCTCTCTCTCTTTGCTATGCCAGGAATTTTCACCCTGAGATTGAACCCTCAAATCAACTGCTTGTTCTTGTTGTCACTGTGCTCTGTAACAAGACTATTTCCACACCGGGGGGGGGAAGAAAAATATATAGCCTGGCATGTTCTAATCGATAATGTATCTCCTAACTCCAGGGCAAATAATGAGGGGGGGCTCAAGTATCAGGGGAACAAAATAAAAACATTTTATTTGTGCAGAAGCTCTGAAATAATCCAGATGGACTCAAAGAAGTCCCTGGAGGTTTTTCCAGGGGTCCCTAACCAGGTGGTGGGTGACTGAGCTACCATGAGAGCCCTGGAAACAAACTGGCAAGAGACTTCTTGTTCTGAGTTTCCCAGGGCAGTCTTCCCATAGGGATAACTCTGCCATGGCCCTCCAACTGATGAACTGCATCCATTTAGTATCAGCCAGTGAAGACATCCTGGGAGTGGAAACACTAAGAGATCAGTGTCATTGAGAAGAGTAGGGGAGAAGATGGACAGGTCTGAGAGGAAGAAACACAAGACCTGGGTCAGAAATTGGTTCGATGGACTGACTGACTTGTATTACATTTTACTAGAAGGCCTACCAAGAACCCAGGATGGTCCACACAGCAGACCCTTCCAACCTTAACATATTGTGACTTAGAAAACTGTTTCACAACTCTGTAAGTTGTCATCGGACAATGGAAGCAATGTAAACATACAAAGTAATTCTGCTCTGTGCAGCAAGCAATGCCACTACCCAGTGGGAACAGCTAGTTCACACCTCTGTTTTTTTAAATTTTAATACCATCAATCTGTAAACAGTGTTTTCTCTGGAATCTTCTTCCTGAGCAGTTGATCTCACTCAACTGCCTCCTCACGAAATAAGTTAAATAAGATCTTCAACACGTTTGTTTCTATATGAGAATAATTTTATCTCTTCTTTGTAATCATCTTTTTTTTGGGGGGTCTGGTTGTGGGGCTTGGACTCTGGGCCTAGGCGCTGTCCCTTACCTCTTCAGCACAAAGCTAGCACTCTACCACTTGAGCCACAGTGCGACTTCCGGCTTTTTTTCTTTTTCCTTATGAGGTGCTGGGGAATCAAACCCAGGGCCTCAGGCATGCAAGGCAAGCGCTCTACCATTGAGCCACCTTCCCAGCCTGTAATCATTTTTTTGTCAGTCATAAGCTTGAACTCAGGGCCTGGGCACTGTCCCTCAGCTTTTCTGCTCAAGGCTAGCACTCTATCACTTTTATCCACAGCTTCATTTCTGGCTTTCTGATGGTTCACTGGAAATAAATGTCTCATGGTCTTTCCTATCTGGGCTGGTATAGAACAGTGATCCTCACATCTCAGCCACCTGAGTAGCTAGGATTACAGGCATGAGCCACTAGCACCAGGATTACCCATAGGTTTTATTGATAAGGAAAGAGATCCACAGAGGTGACAGGGATAGTGTGAGAATCTTGAGGATGCTGTGGCAAGAGCCAGGACCAGTGTGTGAATTTTGAGTACCATAGTTCTGTAGTCCTGTCACAGCTAGCCTATAATAAAAGTCACTTAGCTGAAAATGCCTGAATTTTTAATACCTATCCCACATGTACCCACCTACACTGGGTGTCTAGAGGTCCAAAATATCAAAAGACCAAAGGTAGAACTTCACTGTGACCCAGAATTACACTCCTGGGCATTTATGCTATAGACTACAAACCAGTCCACACTAAAGCCACCAGCACAACCATGCTCATTGCAGCATTATTTACATAGCCAAGGTATGGAATCAGCGCAGATGCTCCTCAATGGGCAAATGAATCAAGAAAATATGGTATACATACACAATGTAATTTTCTGTTCCTCTATCAGAAGGAATGCTACTGTACCATACATAAGGAAATGGAAAAACTTAGAAAAATTATATTAAGCAAAGTAAGCTAGACCCCCAAAAATATAGGCCATGTGCTTATAAATCTACAAGTAAATACAAGTAAAGACAAAAATATACTTGGACATGATAAATTATATAGGACTCCTCATTCACTCAGTGATAAGAAGGTTATTCTTAGGAGAGGATTACGAAGGCTCAAATAGCTATGTGCATATGATCATATAAACTGACATTTATCAAAATGAACTCAAAGAAATAGAAACAAGAAATTTTATGCTATTCTGTTTCTTTGTTTTTCTTTTCCTTTTTTGTTGTACTTCTTTGTCACTGTTGTGATTTCTATACCTTTTGTCTTATATGTAAATTCATCTCTTTCGGAGAGGGTAAAGGGGAGCACAGAAATGGTGAGACCAAATGCAAACTAACTCAGCAATGTTACTCACTAGCCACTAGGTTGAAAATGAACTATACAACTTGTGGGAGAGGGAGGTCAGGTTGGGAGGGAAGAACTGGGAGAAAACAAGGGAAGAGATGACACTGTTCACAAAGAAATGTACTGTTACTTGACTTATGTAACTGTAACCCTTCTCTACATCACCTTTACAGTAATAATAGTAATAATAATAATGATATTTTTAAATAGAGGGCCAAAAGAGATTATGCTTATAAACCAGAAAGGAATAAAATATCTAAACAGTGAAAGTCCTCAGCAAAAGTCAGATATCAGATTTCTTTTCCACAGACCCAAGATGCCACGGAAGAAAGAAAGACCCTGAAGTAACTGAAACTTTGTCTTATAATAAATAATCACCTATTTCCTGTGGCTAGCCATCACCGAAAGAAGAGCAATTGTACTGAGGGCAGGCTTCATGGTCTGCTTGTGGGTAAACACTTTCTGTTAACTTTGGCACAAGGTCCTGAGTTCAATAACCAGTACTGGTACACAAATACACATACACACCAATAAAAAAAGCAAAATGTACATTATTTCCATTTCCCTAAGAATCTTTTGTGTTGGGATTCTGTCTAACAAAACCATAAGCACGTGCATGGAAGGAACTATTCCTAGGGATATTTCCTAAGGTGTCATTGGGACAAATCTGAAAAATTATCTGAATGCCCTTCAATTGGGAACCTGCTCAATTACATTTATGCTACATCGGTACTATGCATCATATGGATTCAAATTATTTCTGTTTAAATATTATGTAAAACCACAAAGATGGTGAGGTACCAGTGGCTCATCCCTGAAAGCTTTGTTACTTAGGAGGCTGAGACCTGAAGATTATGGTTTGAAGTCAGCAGGCAGGCAATGAAACACCAAAAAATTCCAGAAGTGGAGCTATGGCTCAAGTGGTAGAGTGAGGACAAAAAGCTCAAAGACTGTGTCTAGGCCCTGAGTTCAAATCCTAGGGCCAGCATGCACATGCACACATGCACACACACACACACAGAATAAATGAATAAAGATGTACATGATAATAGAATACTGTGTGATGTTCAATTTATGTACATTACCTAATGTCTAAATTGGGTTAAACAAATTTGTCTCCTGATCATCTATAATTTACTTATGAGTCCTTGGCCAACGTTGATATCCTTTTTTCTGGTTCTTTTGAGACACAAAGTGCATAATCATCAGTTATCATGGCCCACCTGTGCAGTAGGGCACCAGGGCTTTCTCTCACCTTGTTCTCAGGTGTTCCCCACCAGGAAGCTATTATAACATGAGATTGCATATTACATCAAATAGATTATATATTATATTATATAGATTTAGATGCCCTGACAGAGCATAATTTTTGTCATAAAAGCAAATAATATAGACAGGCTGTTTACTACACTTTATTTTAGAGGGGAAAAGGAGAAAGCAGTCGTATTTATAAGAATGCTGAATGGAGTGGCATGTGCCTGTAAACTCAGGCTGGCCTGGGTTAGCTAGTAGGAACCAGTCTTAGAACACAAGGAAAAAGGTCTGGGAAGGTGGCTCAGTGGTAAAGTGCTTGTCATGCATACATGAGGCCCTGGGTTCGATTCCTTAGCACCACATAAGCAGAAAAAGCTGGAAGTGGCGCTGTGGCTCAAGTGGTAGAGTGCAAGCCTTGAGCTAAAGAGCTGAGGGACAGCACCCAGCCCATGAACTCAGGCCCCACGACCGACAAAAGAAAAGGAAAAGGAAAAAGCACAGAAAACTATAGGCCAAATTGTATCTGAGGAGGGGGTAATTAAAGGAGGTTGAAGAATAATTATAATTTCTTCTTTATTTATGTGCAATACACTTGATATAAGAAACAGTATTAGGAGCGGGGAAGGTGGCTCAATGGTAGAGTTGCTTGCCTTGCATGCACCAGGCCCTGGATTTGATTCCTCAGCATCATATAAGCAGGAAAAGCTGGAAGTGGCTTAAGGACAACTCCAGGGCCCAGAGTTCAGGCCTCATGACTGATAAAAAAGAAAGAAAAACAAAGAAAGAAAGAAAGAAAAATCAAGAAAACAATGAAGGAAGGAAGGAAGGAAGGAAGGGAGGGAGGGAGGGAGGCAAGGAGGGAAGAAAGAAAGAAAAAAGAAAGAAAGAAAAAAAGAAAGGGGGGCTGGGAAGGTGGCTCAGTGGTAGAACGCATGCCTTGCATGCCAGAGGCCCTGGATTCGATTCCTCAACACCACATAAGCAAAAAGAAAAAAGCCGGAAGTGGCGCTGTGGCTCAAGTGGTAGAGTGCTAGCCTTGAGCTGAAGAGCTGAGGGACAGTACCCAGCCCAGAGTTCAGGCCCCATGACCGGACCCCCCCCAAAAAAAAAGAAGAAAAAAGGAAGGAAGGAAGAATTCCTCCTGTGTGTGATATGTGTGTGTGTGTGCCATTACTGGGCTTGAACTCACAGCCTGGGGGCTATTCCTGAGCTCTTTTTATGTAATGCTACTGCTATGCAATGATATTGTTCTACCACTTGAGCCACAGCCCCATTTCCAGCTTTTTGTGGATAATGTGTGCTAAGAATCTCATGAACTTTTCTGTCCAGGTTGGTTTTGAAACATAATCCTCAGATCTCAGGCTCCTGAGTAGCTAAAGTTAGTGGTATGAGCTACCAGAACTCAGCATGGACATTTTATTAATTACACAGAAATGGTTGGGTTTTACTCGTTGGAAATTGGTAATTAGTAAGAGCAGTGCATCAAGGATCCTTGGAGTTAATGTGTAGGACCAGAAAGCAGTCAAGGCTCAAATGTTTTTTAAGTGACGAAACAGCCAGGCAACAGTGGTTCACATCCATAATCCTAGCTATTCAGGAGGCTGAGATCTGAGGATTGCAATTGAAAGCCAAGTGAGCAGAAGAGTATGTGAGACAATTTTTTGGTCAGTCGTGGGGTTTGAACTTGGCCTGGGTGCTATCCCTCATCTATTCAGCTCAAGGCGAGCGCTCTACCACTTGAGCCACAGCATCACTTCGAGTTTTCTAGTGGTTAATTGGAGATAAGAGTCTCACAGAGTTTCTTGCACAATCTGGCTTTGAACCGCATTTCTCAGATCTCAGCCTTCTGAGTAGCTAAGATTATAGGTATGAGCCACAGGCACCCGACTTTGTGAGACTCTTATCTCTGATTAACCACCAAAAAGTCAGATGGGGCTGTGGCTCAAGCGGTACAGTGTTAGCCATGAACAAAAATAAGTTCAGGGACAGAGCCCAGGTCCTGAGTTCAAGACCTAGAAGTAAGAAAAAGACAAAACCTTGTGCAGGTATGAGGGTAGGCTGAATAATATCTCATTCTAGATGACATCGCCTGGTTTGGATTGTTCTAAAGGGGAGGTGGGTAAAATGGAGGAGCCCATTCCAATTCATCTTCCGTTTTATATAAATAGCTTTTATTGAGGAAATAATCAAGATACACCATGGATATTCGTGTATGCCTCTCATGTGGCTGTTCTAGGAAATAGCAAATTAATTCACATGAAGTGTTTCACTATGGTTTAGACATGTTTTGAGCTGTCCTCAGAGAGTGGAAACTTTGGGGGGAGGGTTCTTTTTGTTTTTGTTTTATCAGTCATGGGGCTTGAACTCAGGGCCTGGGTTCTATCCCTGAGCTCTTCTGCTCAAGGCTAGCACTCTACCACTTAGAGCCACAGCTTCACTTCTGGTTTTCTGGTGATGAATTGGAGATAATAGTCTCATGGGGACTTTTCTGCATGGGCTGGTCTTAAACCATGATCTTCAGATCTCAGCCTCCTTAGTAGCTAGGATGACAGGTGTGAGCCACTGGTGCCCGCCCACCTTTGTTGTTGTTGTTGTTCTGTTTTGTACTGAGGTATGTACTCAGGGCCTTGCTTTTGCTAGGTGGGTCCTCTCCCACTTGGCCCATTCCCCCAGCCCTAAGAGGAAAGAAACTTAACTCTGTCTATGGTGGGGGCCTTAGGAGCTGACAGGGTCTTTAGGGTAGAGCCACCATGATGGTCTTCCGGTGGCTTTACAGGAAGCAGGAAAGAGAGCAGAACACATCCGTGTGTTCCTTGTCTCATGCCATGTGAGGTTTTGTGACACCTTGGGCTCGTAGGAGCCAATCAGATGGGCCAGCTGTCACTAGAGGCTGCGACTGTCAGAACCATGAGTTCAAATAAAACTAACGTTGCTCAAATTTACTCAGTCTGTGGGCTGTGCTACAAGCAACAACAAAAACAAAAGAATTAACCTCATGCTTAGGTCAGTCCCAGGGGCTTAGAAAGCACTGTATCAACTAATAATGATCATTGTTATTATTAAATCACCTTTTATGGAAAAAAGACTTCTATTTTCATAATCTCAAAATTTACTTAGATATAAATTCCAACAGCTGCCTCTCCCACCCAAGAAATCACCTATTAGAATAGAAGCTATACCTGAGCACTGGTGGCTCATGCCTGTAATCCTACCTACTCAAGAGAATGAAAGCTGAGGATTGTGAGTCAACGTCAGCTCAGGCAGGAAAGTCTGTGGGATTCTTATCTCCAATGAACCACCAAAAAAAGATGGAAGTGGAGTTGTGGCTCAAAGTGGTAGTGTGCTAGGCTTGAGCTAAAGAGCTCAGGGACAGCGCCCAGGCCCCAAGTTCAAACCCCAAAATCGACCAAAAAATGTAATGTATGCCTGCAGATGTTTAAACTATCATATAGATGTTCATATAGGTACTATCATATAGATGGATGTTCATCCCATATAACAGGGAAAATTTGAAAGTACATCCATAGATGGTTGGTTGGGTAAATAAGGATGGGGATGGAACACTGTGCAAAAATTAAAAATGATGACCAAAGCAAGGTGTGGTGTGCCTAACTGTAATTCCAGCACCTGAGGCTAGAAGATCATTCAGGAATGCAAGGCCAGCCAAGGAACTACAGCAAGAACTAGTCCAAAAATAAAAAAATAAAGGAAAAGGAAGGGGGAAGAAGAAGGGGAAGAGAGGGACTATAAAAAAGTTCTTAAAAAGAGAAGATAGAGGAGAAGGAGGTAAGGAAGAGAAGGAAGAGGAGGAGGAAGAAGAAGATGAAGAAGAAGAAGAAGAAGAAGAAGAAGAAGAAGAAGAAGAAGAAGAAAGAGGAGGAGGACGAGGAGGAGGAGGAGGCAGCTTTGGGACTGGGGAGGTGGCTCAGTGGTGGAGTGCCTGCCTTGCATGCATGAGGCCCTGGTTTCGATTCCTCAGAAAACAAAAAAAGAAGAGGAGGATCAGCAGGAGGAAAAGAATCTTGATGAATTTTTTATACTCACAGAAAT
>NW_012284396.1:0-5155 GCF_000151885.1 Dipodomys ordii
TCAAATAGCTATGTGCATATGATCATATAAAGTGCATTTATCAAATGAACTCAAAGAAATAGAAACAAGCAATTTTATGCTATTTGTTTCTTTGTTTTCTTTTCCTTTTTTGTTTTACTTCTTTGTCACTGTTGTGATTTCTATACCTTTTGTCTTATATGTAAATTCATCTCTTTGGGAGAGGGTAAAGGGGAGCACAGAAATGGTGAGACCAAATGCAAACTAATTCAGCAATGTCACTCACTAGCCACTAGGTTGAAAATGAACTATACAACTTGTGGGAGAGGGAGGTCAGGTCGGGAGGGAAGAACTGAGAGAAAACAAGAGAAGAGATGACACTGTTCACAAAGAAATGTACTTGTTACTTGACTTATGTAACTGTAACCCTTCTGTACATCACCTTTACAGCAATAATAGTAATAGTAATAATGATATTTTTAAATAGAAGGCCAAAAGAGATTATGCATAAACCAGAAAGGAATAAAATATCTAAGCAGTGAAAGTCCTCAGCAAAAGTCAGATATCAGATTTCTTTTCCAAAGACCCAAGATGCCACGGAAGAAAGAAAGGCCCTGAAGTAACTGAAACTTTGTCTTATAATAAATAATCACCTATTTCCTGTGGCTAGCCGTCAGCGAAAGAAGAGCAATTGTACTGAGGGCCGGCTTCATGGTCTGCTTGTGGGTAAACACTTTCTGTTAACTTTGGCACAAGGTCCTGACTTCAATAACCAGTACTGGTACACAAATACACATACACACCAATTAAAAAAAAGCAAAATGTACATTATTTCCATTTCCCTAGGAATCTTTTGTGTTGGGATTCTGTCTAACAAAACCATAAGCACGTGCATGAAGAACTATCCTAGGGATATTTCCTAAGGTGCCATTGGGACAAATCTGAAAAATTGCTGAATGCCCTTTAATTGGGAAACTGCTCGATTACATTTATGCTACATCGGTACTATGCATCATACGGATTCAAATTATTTCTGTTTAAATATTATGTAAAACCATAAAGATGGTGAGGTACCAGTGGCTCACCCCTGAAAACTTTGTTACTTAGGAGGCTGAGACCTGAAGATTATGGTTTGAAGTCAGCCCAGGCAGGCAATGAAGCACCAAAAAAAATTCCAGAAGTGGAGCTATGGCTCAAGTAGTAGACTGAGGACAAAAAGCTCAAAGACTGTGTCCAGGCCTTGAGTTCAAATCCTAGGGACAGCATGCACATGCAAACACACACACACACACACAAACACAAAATAAATGAATAAAGATGTACATGATAATAGAATACTGTGTGATGTTCAATATATGTACATTACCTAATGTCTAAATTAGGTTAAACAAATTTGTCTCCTGATCAACTATTATTTACTTATGAGTCCTTGTCCAACTTTGACATCCTTTTTTCTGTTTGTTTTTGAGACACAAAGTGCATAATCATCTGTTTTCATGGCCCACCTGTGCAGTAGGGCACCAGTGCTTTCTCTCACCTTGTTCTCAGGTGTTCCCCACCAGGAAGCTATTATAACATGAGATTGAATATTATATCATATAGATTATATATTATATAGATTTAGATGCCCTGATAGAGCATAATATTTTTGTCATAAAAGCAAATAATATAGACAGGCTGGTTACTACATTTTATTTTAGAGGGGAAAAGGAGAAAGCAGTCCTATTTATAAGAATGCTGAATGGAGTGGCATGTGCCTGTAAACTCAGAACTTGAGGGGTTGATACAGGAAGATCATAAGCCAAGGCTAGCCTGGGTTAGCTAGTAGGACCCCGTCTTAGAACACAAGGAAAAAGGTCTAGGAAGGTGGCTCAGTAGTAGAGTGCTTGTCTTGCATGCATGAGGCCCTGGGTTCGATTCCTTAGCACCACATAATCAGAAAAAGCTGGAAGTGGCACTGTGGCTCAAGTGGTAGAGTGCAAGCCTTGAGCTCAAGAGCTGAGGGACAGCACCCAGTCCAATAATTCAGGCCCCAAGGCCGACAAAAAAAAGGAAAAAGCACAGAAAAGTATAGGCCAAATTGTATCTGAGGAGGGGGTAATTAAAGGAGGTCGAAGAATAATTATAATTTCTTCTTTATTTATGTGCAATACACTTGATATAAGAAACAGTATTAGGAGCTGGGAAAGTAGCTCAATGGTAGAGTGCTTGCTTTGCATACACGCGGCCCTGGATTTGATTCTTGAGCAACATATAAGCAGGAAAAGCCAGAAGTGGCTTAAGGACAACTCCAGGGCCCAGAATTCAGGCCTCATGACTGACAAAAAAGAAAGAAAAAGAAAGAAAGAAAGAAAGAAAGAAAGAAAGAAAGAAAGAAAGAAAGAAAGAAAGAAAGAAAGAAAGAAAGGAAGGAAGGAAGGAAGGAAGGAAGGAAGGAAGGAAGGAAGGAAGGAAGAAAAATCAAGATAACAAGCAAGGAAAGAAGGAAGGAAGGAAGGAAGGAAGGAAGGAAGAAAGAAAGAAAGAAAGAAAGAAAGAAAGAAAGAACCAAAAAAAAGAAAGAATTCCTCCTGTGTGTGATGGGTGTGTGTGTGTGTGTGTGTGTGTGTGTGTGTGTGTGTGTGTGTGTGTGTGTGTGTGTGTGTGTGTGTGCCATTACTGAGCTTGAACTCAGAGCCTGGGGGCTATTCCTGAGCTCTTTCTATGTAATGCTACTGCTATGCAATGCTATTGTTCTACCACTTGAGCCACAGCCCCATTTCCACCTTTTTGTGGATAATTTATGCTAAGAACCTCATGGACTTTTCTGTTCAGGTTTGTTTTGAACCATAATCTTCAGATCTCAGGCTCCTGAGTAGCTAAAGTTATTGGTATGAGTGCCAGAACTCAGCATGGACATTTTATTAATTACACAGAAATGGTTGGGTTTTACTGGTTGGAAATTGGTAATTAGTAAGTGCAGTGCATGAAGGATCCTTGGAGTTAATGTGTAGGACCAGAAAACAGTCAAGACTCAAATGATTTTTAAGTCACAAAACAACCAGGCAACAGTGGCTCACATCCATAATCCTAGCTATTCAGGAGGCTGAGATCTGAGGATTGCAATTGAAAGCCAAGTGAGCAGAAGAGTATGTGAGACTTTTTTTTGTCAGTCGTGGGGTTTCAACTCGGCCTGGGTGATGTCCCTCATCTATTCAGCTCAAGGCGAGCACTCTACCACTTGAGCCACAGCATCACTTCCAGTTTTCTAGTGGTTAATTGGAGAAAAGAGTCTCATGGAGTTTCTTGCCCAAGCTGGCTTTGAACTGCAATTCTCAGATCTCAGCCTTCTGAGTAGCTAGGATTATAGGCATGAGCCACAGCCACCCGAATTTGTGAGACTCTTATCTCTGATTAACCACCAAAAAGTCAGATGGGGCTGTGGTTCAAGCGGTACAGTGTTAGCCATGAACAAAAATAAGTTCAGGGACAGAGCCCAGGTCCTAAGTCAAGACCTAGAAGTAAGAAAAAAGACAGAATCTTGTGCAGGTATGAGGGTAGGCTGAATAATATCTCATTCTAGATAGCATCGCCTGGTTTGGATTGTTCTAAAGTTAGGAGACATAAATGAGGCTGAGATCTAAGGATCATGGTTCAAAGCCAGCCCAGGCAAAGAAAGTCTGTGAGACTCTTATCTCCAATAAACCATTAGAAAACTGGAAGTGGTGCTGTGGCAAAAGTGGTAGAGCCCTCGCCTTGAACTGAAGAGCTCACGGACAGCGCCCAAGTCCAGAGTTCAAGCCCCACGATCGAGAAAAAAAAAGTCATACATAAATAAGATTTTGACCTTAAAATTCTCACTTTATGGAATGAAAATAAACTGATTAAGTGGGCAGAAATATCTGACCCACCGAGGTGGGAAAAACTCTTTAAGTCTACCTTCCCTTTCCCAGTGGTTAGCAAATCTTTTGCCCAGAGTATAGAAGAAAGGTCTAATCACCCATAAGAAGTTTTCACATCTTGGCTGAGCAGATAGGCTTGTTTTTCATCGGCCTTTAACCAGAGCTATCTATTTATCTATCTATCTATCTATCTATCTATCTATCTATCTATCTATCTATCATCTATCTATCTATCCATCTATCTATCTATCTACCTATCTATATCTGTTACATAATATGTATTATATATATATTATATATCTTATATATAATATATTAATATATAATACACTATATATAAAAATATAGAATATATGATAAAGTGTATATATTTAATATATTATATAAGATATATAATATGTAAAGTATTACATATACATACATATACATATATACATATACATACTTGCTAGGCAAGCCCTTATCTGCATTTAAATTCAACTCCTTCACAAAGTTTCCGGTGATCAAAGAGTTTTGCTGCTTGCAAAGGTTTCCAGCCTAGACTTGTATTTCATGGTTAGAGGATACAGGCACATATAGAGAAAACAAAAGAGATTGTAAATATCCTTCCCAGAAACTGATGACGAAGTGCGCATTCAACAGAGCACATTTTCATCTTACGAAAATCTCATAGCCAAGGACTCAAAGGCAGATGCAAACACCACCCCCAATGTCCCTCAAACCATCATCATGTCACAAGCAGCATTCCCTGGCCACAGTAGAATTAGTTATTTGTAAATATGGCTTAGTAGTTCCATGTGTATACACTAAAACAAAAAATAAATAAATAACCATTGAATAATATGTCTACATGTGTAATTAGGACACAATTATCACTTTTCAAATGATAAAAAATTAGCTGGGCACAATGGATCCCACATATAATAACAGCTGCTTGAGAGTCAGGAAGAGTGATTTCATGTTAACTGGTGCATCAAAGTTTCCAAGACTCCATCTTAACCCATGGCTGAGTCAAATGGTTCACACTGTCATCCCCAATAACATGAGGAAGGACAAGCAGAGGCGCATAGCTGAGGCTGGCCCCAGGCAGAAAGTGAGACCCTTCATCAAATCAACCAGGTGCCAGTGGCTGTATCCTAGCTACTCAGGAGGCTGAGGTCTAAGGATAGTGGTTCAAAGCCAGCCCAGGCAGAAAAGTCCATGAGATAAGAATATCTCATTGGAGAATGAACCACCAGAAAACCAGAAGTGGTGCTGTGGCTCAAGTGGTAGAATGCTAGTTGTGAGCTGAAGAGATGATGGACAGGACCCAAGCC
>NW_012284397.1:0-1898 GCF_000151885.1 Dipodomys ordii
TGGGATACCCAGCAAGATGGTTTTAGAAATATAGTGAGAAGTTTTTATTTAGTGTGGCATAGGGATTGTCAGGGATCAGTCTCTAAATATATGATTTTACAACTGTCAAAATCACACGTACAAACAACAACAATAACAAAAGTATACTCTTCCCAAAAAATACAGTAAAAAAAATCTGAGAAAGCCCACAAACATAAAATCATCAAAAGCAATCACAGTGTGGGCAAGTCTCAGAAATGGCTGCTAAAACATTTTTTTTAATACTGTGTACAATTTTCAAAGCCACGATCAACAATAGATACAATAGGATTTTTTTGGGGGGGGCTGTCGTGGGGCCTGCACTCTGGGCTTGGGCGCTGTCCCTCAGCTCTTCAGCTGAAGGCTAACGCTCTGCCACTATAGCCACAGCGCCACTTCCGGCTTTTTTTTTTTTTTTTTGCTTATGTGGTGCTGAGGAATCAAACCCAGGGGCTCAGGTATGCAAGGCAAGCTGTCTACCACTAAGCCACCTTTCCAGCCCTCAATAGGATTTTAAATTTCAAAAATTGCCAACACTCTAGAAAAAGAACACCTAAACGCAATACGGAAATGTCTTTAAATACATAAACAACCAACTTTGGTGCACACACACACACACACACACACACATACACAGAACTTAAAAAATACATGATCTGCTTACCCATTAAAGAAATTAAGAGGATTACAGAATCCTTTGTTCTCATCAGCAATGAAAGACCAGAGCAGGCCACAGAATAGTTCTAACAATCTCCCAAAGAAGGAATAAATAACAATAAAGGAATGATATTTAGCTGATTTTTATTGTGAGAATTAGACAAATTCTGTTTAGAGAAAATATGAGTAAATTGGGGCAATTAAATATGTATTCACTCAAATATATGTGTATGTATGTGTGTGTGTACATTATGTATGTATATATATATATATATATACATATATATATATATATATATATATATATATACACATACATATAGCATGAGCTACCAGTCCCTGGCTCAAGCATTGGCTGGGATCAGGTATTATTTATCCCAAAGAAAAGCATGGTTAGCAATAGAAAAACTATAAGATCTCCACAAACCCCTTATGAAGTTATATTGTCATCTCTTAAATAAAGAAATAAATCCCTAAGATGACCAACAGGATGGCAAGTTCCCCCACCCCAGTCCCCTGTCTTTTTCAAAGTGAATAAGTTGGCTGGGAGCTAGTGGCTCACATCTGTCATCCTAGCTAATTGGGAGACTGAGACCTGAGGATCATGGTTCGACGTCAGCCCTGAAAGAAGAAAAGTCCCTGAGACTCTTATCTCCAATGAACCACCAGGCAATCAGAAGTGAAGCTGTGGCTCAAAGTGGTATTCTGTAGATTACTATGTGCTTTTAGTGCAAAGGCTTGCGTATGGTAAAGTACCTGTTTATGGTTACAGTGTATACATATGGATACACAATCTCCCAAAATGTGTATGAAAACATTCCTTCCACCAAAATATGAAAAAGTAAGATTACTCATAAGATTTTCTAAACTGAGAAATAAAGCATATGGTATGCTGTTTTTGTATGTAGTGTGCATAAGTTCTGTTGTTACTTGTGCTCTTTGTATCAGATTTCAACATTATGGTAAACTAGTGATTATACTTCTACATTTCCAGCACATACACAAATCACAAATATTGTATTATTACAAATGAAAATTACATAATAATATCTTAAGGGAATAGGTCAGAGCACAGTTCACATTAATCAATTATTCAGTAAACCCATTTGGTCAAAGGTTGTTCTAATTTCTGAGAATTTATTTTTATTGTTGCTCATCTCCAGGCCTTAACTTTTGGGTTTTCTTTTACTAGGCTTAATAAAACTAATTAAAAATAGAAACTT
>NW_012284398.1:0-671 GCF_000151885.1 Dipodomys ordii
GCGCATAGCTGAGGCTGGCCCCAGGCAGAAGTGAGACCCTTCATCAAATCAACCAGGTGCCAGTGGCTGTATCCTAGCTACTCAGGAGGCTGAGGTCTAAGGATAGTGGTTCAAAGCCAGCCCAGGCAGAAAAGTCCATGAGATAAGAATATCTCATTGGAGAATGAACCACCAGAAAACCAGAAGTGGTGCTGTGGCTCAAGTGGTAGAATGCTAGTTGTGAGCTGAAGAGCTGATGGACAGGGCCCAGGCCCAAAGTTCATGCCCTAAACTGACAATGGACCCTAACAAACCCCAAAACTAACAAAAGTATACTCTTCCCTAAGGGTACGTAAAAACCTGCTAAAAAAGCCTCTGGCTAAATCATCCTTAAAAGCATGCACCGTCCTCTCCTATCTGAGGTATGATGGATCAAAGCTTTTTTTTTCTATGTTTACAATTTTGCACCCAAGCTTTTGAGTTTTAAAAAAGAGAAAGAGTTTGAAACCGAGAATAGACAAGGCCATGATCCCACACACAATCTTTCAAGAGTAAAGGAGAACACTTCCGTATGGGGTATTTGTATTGTCCCCACCTCTGGTCCTCAACCCCACCCAGGACCTGGGGTCCTCCCGTGGCCTCAGAGTTCCCGCCACACAACTGGCCACTTCCTCTCCCCGCCCAGACCCGAC
>NW_012284399.1:0-8201 GCF_000151885.1 Dipodomys ordii
ATAATCATATCAATAATTATACATTAATCCAATGTTTCTAAGAAGCTAGGTATTCTAGTGAACTAATAGATCAGAAGCTGCAGTCAGTATATTCTTTTGATTAGCTATCTCAATGTCAAGATATTCTTTGAAAATATTATAACTCGCAAATAATATAAACAATCATAGTCTTTATATTATTTCAAGGCATTGAATACATAATAAAATTAAGACTGATCTGATCCAGATACTAAAAAGTTTACTTGCTCTAGTACCATTTTAAAGCAACTTATTGAGTATAGAATGGGACTGAACCAAGGAATTTGAATATAATATATAATGCTCTAACACGGAGGTCCTCTGCATACCATGGATTTCTTCTCTTCCAGAGTTTAGGAGTATTAACATTAAAACAAAACGAAAAAAGTAAAAAAAATCTGATTATTGAATGTCTTTTTTTCTATTTCCAATTATATGCCACTTATTGTTGGCAAAAACAATTGTCATGTGGAAAACTTTAAGAAAAATATAAAGAAATCATATAAGGAAAAATATACAAGTATGGAAGAGAAAAAAAGCCAAATGCACAGACCCAAAGACCAATGGGACCAAACAAACAAAAAACATAAATAAAATCACACAGCTGCAGTCATCTGATACTTAACAAGAGTCAAAAAGATATACACTGGAGAAAACATAGCTACTTCAATGTATGTCACTAGCAAAATGGCAACTGGACCTCTATCTCTCACCTATACAAATGCCAACTCCAGAGAGTTCAAAGAACTCCATGTGAAAGGTGTACTTTAAATCGAATACAAGAGCACACAGAAGACACTATGGATGTTTTAGGCAGGGATAATATTTTTCATTACTTGTTTATATATTTATTTATTTTGGTACAGGAGCTTAAATGCAGGAGCTCATTTTCATTTTGTTTTTGTTTGGGTTTTTTTTTCAAGTTTGGAGCTCTTCCACAGAAGTCACACCCACTCTTCCAGCTTTTGGATTGTTAGTTGAACGGAGTGAGTAATACAGACTTTTGCACAAGCCGGCTTCAAACCATCATGCTCAGAACTCAACCTCCTGAGTAGCTAAGATAATGACTGAGTAGCTAGGATGGTGCTTAGCTTATTTTTTTAACACTCCATTTTTTTTAGAAAACTAGAATTGGTAATTAGAACTACATCAAACTAAAAACTTTTTGCACAGCCAAAGTAACAAATAGCAGAACAAGAAAGAACCCACAGAACAGGAGAAAAAGTCAATAAATAAAAGATTAATGTTCAGAATATATTCAGGAATTCCAAAAACACCAGCATAAGAACAATATCTGATAAATAAATGGGCAAGAAAATTGGAAGTTTCACAGAAGAAATACAAATGGCTAATACATACATTAATAAATGTCCAACATAATTAGCCACACAGTAAATGTAAATTGGAACTACACTAAAATTCATTCTCATACCTATCAAATTGACAATCATGAAGAAAACAAACAATAAATACTGACAAATATATAGGGTAAAAGAACTCCTTACATACTATTACTAGTAATATAATGTGACTAAAATAGAAACAAATATTAAAGCTCCTTAAAATAACTAAAAACAGTCCTATATTATTCCACGATTACACATGTTTCTGAAATATAAATAAACTGGGGAACTAAGCAATGTACCCAATAAAAGATGAATAAAGAAAATATTAAACACACACACACACACACACACACGTGACAGAAGATCACACAGCCACAAAGAAAAGTGAAATGTCATTTCCACAAAAATGAATATAACTGGTGATGGTCATGTTGAACCAAATATAACATATTTTTGTTTACTTGTGGAAGCTAGACATAGAAGAAGCTATATAGAGAGGACTTTCATATTTATAGATGTATTCATATAAATTTATAAATACAGGACATTATTCTAACGATGAAACTAATTAGAAAAATAGATAATTTCAATTGAAAAACAATTAGGTTCACCTTCCTGGTTGAAAACTCGAAAGGTTTATAAGTCATTATAATCAACACCACTAAAACAAAACCACTCTAGTTTAATTGCTGCTTTGTCAGTTTGTTTTTAATTTTTTTGTGAACATACTGTACAGAGGGGTTACAATTACATGGGCAGGATAATGAGTACATTTCTTATCAAGCATTGCAGCCTCCTCTCTTTGTTTACCCTTCACATCCCTTCCCAGCCTCCCCCACCCCCCCAGTTCCAATCCTTCTTCCTCCCCCCCCCCAACGTTGTAAAGCTCAGTTTTGGACATGACAACTTGTACTTCTCATTGTTGCAACAGGTCCACCTGTATTCTTAAACGACTTGTTTTTCCCCATCTCCTCCAAAGGTTATACTGACATCAAATATAGTGAAAGCAGGGGTTATACTGTGGGGGAGGGACATACAAAGCAACAAAGAAATAATCTTACACATGCGTTAGAAACACATGCATGAAAGAAAAAAAACATTAAAATACATATCTAAGGGTTCATTTTCCTAACATCACATTATCTGACCTTTTCTGCTTGACTTATACATATACTAGATATTGCAAACAATGGAAACCATGGGGACTATGTTTCTTTGGGACTGGCTTACTTCACTTAATATAATTTTTTCCAAGTCTTTCCATTTCCTAACAAATGGGGCAATGTCATTCTTTCTGATGGAGGCATAGAATTCCATTGTGTATATATACCACATTTTCTTGATCCATTCATCTACTGAGGGGCATCTGGGTTGATTCCAGATCTTAGCTAGAGTAAATAATGCTGCAATGAACATAGTTGTGCTGGTAGCTTTAGTGTGGTCTTGTTTGTAAACATTTGGGTAAATGCCCAAAAGTGGGATTGCTGGGTCATAGGGGAGTTCTATGTGGAGTCTTTTGAGGAACCTCCATACTGCTTTCCAAAGTGGTTGAACAAGTTTACATTCCCACCAACAATGAAGATTCCCTTCTGTCCACATCCCCTCCAGCATCTGTTGTTGTTAGAGTTCTTGATTTTTGCCATTCTAACTGGAGTGAGGTGGTATCCCAATGTTGTTTTGATTTGCATTTCTTTTATGGCTAGGGATGTTGAGCATTTCTTCATGTGTCTATTGGCCATCCTTCTTTCTTCTTCAGAGAAGTTTTTCTTGAAGTCTTTCGCCCACTTGTTTATTGGGCAGTTGTTTCTTTGAGGATTTGTTGTGGGGATTTAATTTTTTGAGATTCCAGTACATTTTAGATATGAGACCCTTGTCGGTTGTATGGCTGATGAAGATCTCCAATCTGTGGGCTTTCTATTGATCTTGCTAGCTACATCCTTTGCCATGCAGAAGCTCTGCAATTTCATTCAATCCCATTTGTCCAACCTTTCTTTGATTTGTTGTGTTTCTGAGTCTCTATTAAGAAAATTTCAGCCTGTGCCACCAAGTCCTAAGGCTTCTCCTTTTCCATCCTTTAATGTTTTCAGAGTGTCCTCTTTGACTCCTAGGTCTTTGATCTATTTGGAGTTGATTCTGGTGCAGGGTAACCAATTTTGCCAGCAACATTTACTGAAGAGGCTGTCTTTCTTCCATTCTATTTTTTTTATCTCCCTTATCGAAAATTAGATGGCTATAGGTCTGTAAGTTCATTTCTGGGTTTTCAATTCTATTCCATTTGTTCTGAGGTCTGTTCTTGTGCCATTACCAAGCTGTTTTGATTACTATGGCTTTTTAGTAGAGTTTGAAATTTGGTATTGATATTCCTCCCGCACTGTTCTTTCTGTTGAGGATCGTTTTTGTTATTAGGGGTCTTTTTGTGTTCCATGTGAATTTTTGGATTGCCTATTCTATTTCCTTGAAAGATGAGGTTGGAATATTGATAGGTATCACATTGAATTTGTAGATAGCTTTGGGAAGTATTGCCATTTTCACGATGTTGATCTTTCCAATACAAGACCATGGGAAATTTTGCCACTTTCTAAGTTCTGTTTTGAATTCTGTTCCAAGTTTTTAAAGTTTTCATCATAGAGGTCCTTCACTTCTTTGGTTAAGTTAATTCCTAGGTATTTTATTTTTTGTGGGACTATTGCGAATGGAGTTGCCTTCCTAATTTCAGCCACACTTTTCTCATTGTTGGCATACAGAAAAGCCATTGATTTTTGAAGGCTAATTTTATACCCTGCTACTTTGCCAAAGTTTTGAATCAGCTTGAGTAATTTGGGAGTGAAGTATAAGAGATTTTTTAAATACAAGGTCATGTCATCTGCAAAGAGGGAGAGTTTTACTTCTTCTTTCTCTATTTGAATCCTCTTTATGTTTGCATCTTGTGTTATTGCTCTAGCTAAGCATTCTAATACTGGATTGAAGAGAACTGGAGATAGTGGACATCCTTGCCTTGTTCCTGAGTTAAGAGGAAATGGCTTTAGTTTTTCACCATTAAGTATAATGCTGGTTGTAGGTTTGTCATCTACAGTCTTTATTGTATTGAGGAATGTTCCATGGATTCCTAATTTTTCCAGAACCTTCATCATAAAGGGGTGTTGGACTTTGTTAAATGCTCTTTCTGCATCTATTGAGATAACCATGTGGTTCTTATCCTTGCTCCTGTTGATGTGATAAATTATATTAATTGGTGTGCGTATCTTGAACCAGCTTTGCATCCCAGAAATGAATCCTGTTTGATGGTGGTGTATGATTTTTTGGATGAATTGTTGAAGTCGATTGGCCAATATTTTGTTGAGAAGTTTTGCATCAATGTTCATCAAAGAAATGGGTCTATAGTTCTCTTTCTTTCATGAGTCCCAGCCTGGTTTTGGGATGAGGGTTATGATAGCTTCATAGAATGTGTTTGGTAGTGAACTTTCTCTTTCAATTTAATTGAAGAGTTGGAGAAGTATTGGTGTGAGCTCTGCTTTGAAGGCCTTGTAGAATTCCGCTGTAAAACCATCTGGTCCTGGACTTTTCTTAGCTGGAAGGTCTCTTATTGCTGTTTCGATTTCAATGCTTGATATGGGCCTGTTAAGCTGGTTTAACTTATCTTGGTTTAGTTTTGGCATGTCAATATTTGCTAGGAAATGGTCCATTTCTGTCAAGTTCTCAAACTTATTAGCATAAAGTTTTGAGAAGTATTCCCTTATAATGTTTTGAATCTTGGTTGTTTCTGTGGTGATGTTTCCATTCTAATCTCTGAGTTTATTTATTGGGGTGTGTTCTCTTCTTTTTCTGATTAGATTTGCTAAGGGTCTGTCAATTTTATTAATTTTTTCGAAGAACCACCTCTTTGTTTTGTTGATTCTTTCTATATTTTTTGGATTGTAATTCATTTAATTCTGATTTAATTTTAATTATTTCTTTCCATCTACTGGATTGGGGTTTATCTTGCTGCTCTTTTTCAAGGAGGTTTAGATGTGTCATTAAATTGTTAGTTTCAGATCTCTCCAATTTGTTGATGTAGGATCTCAGAGATATAAACTTGCCTCTTAGTACTGCCTTTGCTGTGTCCCAGAGGAGCTGGTAATTTGTGTGTTCATTTTTGTTGAATAGCATGAACATTTGAATTTCATTTCTAATCTCTTCCATGACCCACTCGTGATTCAGCAGTGTGTTGTTCAGCCTCCATGTGATACCAGACTTTCTTTGGTGGCTTTTGGTGTTGAGTTCTAATTTTATTCCCTTGTGGTCAGAGAGAATGCAAGGTGTAAATTCAATGTTTCTGAATTTGGACAAGTTTGCTTTGTGGCCTAAAATGTGGTCTATTTTAGAAAATGTTCCATGTGCTGCTGAGAAAAACGTGTATTCTGATGCTGCTGGGTAAAATGTTCGGTAGATATCTGTTAAATCTAGTTGATCTATGCAGCTGTTTAGATCTGCAGTTTCTCTGTTGAGTTTTTGCCGAGTTGATCTATCTCGTGGGGAGAGTGGTGTGTTAAAATCCCCAACAATTAATGTCTTTGGAGTTATATGGGATTTGAGGGAAAGTAGTGTTTCTTGGATAAGTTTGGGTGCTCCATTGTTTGGTGAGTAGATATTTAGAATTGTAATATCCTCCTGAAAGAGAGATCCCTTAATTAGTATGTAGCGATCTTCTTTATCTCTTCTCACAAATTTTAATTTGAAGTCTATTTTATCTATTAGGATTGCAACTCCCACCTGTTTATGAGGGCTGTTTGCTTGGTAGATTTTGTTCCAACCTTTAACATTGAAAACGTGTTTGTTTTTATGGGCAAGATGTGACTCCTGCAGGCAGCAGATAGAAGGGTCTTGTTTTTTAATCCAACTAGACAGTCTATGTCGCTTAATTGGAGAGTTCAGTTTGTTAAGGTTAAGAGAAAGGACTGAGAGGTATTTGGGAGTTCCTGCCATGTTATCCACCTTCTTGGGGGTTGCGAAAACTGGGTTCTTCCTATGGTTCTTGGATTCTCAGTTTGGGTGCAGTTTCTTGACCTTTGTTGCGGTCTTGTTGGTTTTCTATGTGTAGGACATCTTTAAGAATCTTTTGTAGGACTGGTTTGGTGGAGATGTATTGTTTCAATTTTTCTTTGCTATGGAAGGTTTTTATTTGGCCTTCAGTTATGAAGCCGAGTTTAGCTGGGTACAGTATTCTTGGTTGATAGTTGTTTGTTTTTAGGGCATGGCATACATCATTCCAGGCTCTTCTTGCTTTGATTGTCTCTGCTGAGAAATCTGAGGTGATTCTAATTGGGTTTCCTTTATAGGTGATTAAACTTTTCTCCTTGACAGCTTTAAGGATCTTTTCCTTGGTCTGAGTTGATCCTGTGTGGAATATAATGTGACGGTGGGATGTCCTATTCTGGTCTGGTCTGTTTGGGGTTCTAAAAGCTTCTTGTATCTGAATAGGCCTATCTTTTTGTATGTTTGGGAAGTTCTCTGCTAGGATCCTGTTCAACAAATTTCCTAGACCATTAACTTCTGTTTCTAGGTGCTCCTCTACACCCATTATCCTTAGATTAGGCCTTCTGATGGTGTCTTCCAAGTGTTTTTGTCAGTTTTTTTTTTTAACGGAGTCTAAAGATGTACTGTAGATGAAAAAGAAATCTCTGCCAATGTGTTTGCATATAAAATCCTTTATAAAAATTTATATATATATATATATATAGAGAGAGAGAGAGAGAGAGAGAGCAATGTGCATGTGTCCAATAAAGTCACAAAACCTAAGTTCAGTATTTCTAGACATTAGGCAGTTTAATGAGGTGTGCCAAATTTCAGATATTTCTGAACAATTACAATATTTTACAGTGATATTATAATGAACAAAATCATCCAGAAAATATCTAAAAATTGTAGCATTGTTCTTTTAACATTTTAAGAATAGCTTCATTTGTATTTTAATACTCACTTAAAAACAAAGATGTTGTTTTCTAAAATTGTACATGACAACTAAAATGTTATTGGTTGTAAATGACTTTGACCTCATTTTTCTCCATCTTATTCTAATAAACTGTTGTCAAAATAGGTAAAAACAACATAGTCATTAATGCTAATGAGCAAGTTCCTAGAATCAGTGACAAATGAGCAAAGAAAAATTCTAATTTGTGCATAGCCACATTATAAACAAAAAGCTAAATTTTTATAAAAATAACTTCAGAGGAAAGCCTGATGTACTTATTATGGTATGTATGTATCAAAAAGGAAGTTTGCTAATTTATCCTCATTTCTTCATGAATAAATATTATTCTTACAATGATGGTCATTGAGATTATACATCCTACTGGCCTCTTTGAAGGTCCTGTCTTCCAGCTCCTCAAAAAAAGCTCTTCTTCATTGTTCAGAAACTAGAGATATATTGTTAGTATAATTATATTAATCATATAGCCTTCGATGTTAGGTTTAGGAGTGGATAAAAGCTTGTGTGATTTTTTTACACATATTCATCCATTATAGCCTCTTTCTATTTAAAATAAAAATAATTTTGAAAAAATAAAAAATGGACATAAACCAGGCTGAATGAGGAGCAAAATAGAGCAAATTTTTATACTGTACTTATTTCAATGACTATTTTATGAAATTACCTGATATTTTCTGACATTCCTTTTTGCCTCTGGAACCACTCTGCTACCAAAGTCTGGATATTTGTTTGTTGCAATCACGTATTAATTTACCAAGATAGTAATGCATGCCATGAGCTTCACAAAGCTGCTAGAACTTTGAAATAATATGTCTTGTAAGAGAACAGCCACACTACCTTACTGTCTGTCACCTGAGCTGAAAAATAACTAT
>NW_012284400.1:0-13576 GCF_000151885.1 Dipodomys ordii
TCAATGTGAGACTTTTTTTTGGTCAGTCATGCAGTTTGAACTTGGCCTGGTGTTGTCTGTCCCTCATCTATTCAGCTCAAGGCGAGCACTCTACCACTTGAGCCACAGCATCACTTCGAGTTTTCTATTGGTTAATTGGAGATAAGAGTCTCACGGAGTTTCTTGCCCAAGCTGGCTTTGAACTGCATTTCTCAGATCTCAGGCTTCTGAGTAGCTAGGATTATAGGTAGGAGCCACAGGCACCCGACTTTGTGAGACTCTTATCTCTGATTAACCACCAAAAAGTCACATGGGGCTGTGGCTCAAGCGGTACAGTGTTAGCCATGAACAAAAATATGTTCAGGGACAGAGCCTAGGTCCTGAGCTCAAGACCTAGAAGTAAGAAAAAGACAAAACCTTGTGCAGGTATGAGGGTAGGCTGAATAATATCTCATTCTAGATGACATCGCCTGGTTTGGATTGTTCTAAAGGGGAGGTGGGTAAAATGGAGGAGCACATTCCAATTCATCTTCCGTTTTATATAAATAGCTTTTATTGAAGAAATAATCAAGATACACCATGGATATTCGTGTATGCCTCTCATGTGGCTGTTCTAGGAAATAGCTAATTAATTCACATGAAGTGTTTCACTATGGTTTAGACATGTTTTGAGTTGTCCTCAGAGAGTGGAAACTTTGGGGGGAGGGTTCTTTTTGTTTTTGTTTTAGCAGTCATGCCGCTTGAACTCAGGGCCTGGGTTCTATCCCTGAGCTCTTCTGCTCAAGGCTAGCACTCTACCACTTAGAGCCACAGCTTCACTTCTGGTTTTCTGGTGGTGAATTGGAGATAATAGTTTCATGGGGACTTTTCTGCATGGGCTGGTCTTAAACCATGATCTTCAGATCTCAGCCTTCTTAGTAACTAGGATGACAGGTGTGAGCCACTGGTGCCCACCTTTGTTGTTGTTGTTGTTGTTCTGTTTTGTACTGAGGTATGTACTCAGGGCCTTGCTTTTGCTAGGTGGGTCCTCTCCCACTTGGCCCATTCCCCCAGCCCTAAGAGGAAAGAAACTTAACTCTGGCTATGGTGGGGGCCTTAGGAGCTGACAGGGTCTTTAGAGTAGAGCCACCATGATGGTCTTCCAGTGGCTTTACAGGAAGCAGGAAAGAGAGCAGAACACACCCGTGTGTTCCTTGTCTCTTGCCATGTGAGGTTTTGTGACACCTTGGGCTCGTAGGAGCCAATCAGATGGGCCAGCTGTCATTAGAGGCTCCGACTGTCAGAACCATGAGTTCAAATAAAACTAGCTTTGCTCAAGTTTACTCAGTCTGTGGGCTGTGCTACAAGCGACAACAACAACAAAAGAATTAACTTCATGCTTAGGTCAGTCCCAGGGGCTTAGAAAGCACTGTATACGTATCAACTAATAATGATCATTGTTATTATTAAATCACCTTTTATGGAAAAAGACTTCTATTTTCATAATCTCAAAATTTACTTAGATATAAATTCCAACAGCTGCCTCTCCCACCCAATAAATCACCTATTAGCATAGAAGCTATACCTGAGCACTGGTGGCTCATGCCTGTAATCCTACCTACTCAAGAGAATGAAAGCTGAGGATTGTGAGTCAAAGTCAGCTCAGGCAGGAAAGTCTGTGGGATTCTTATCTCTAATGAACCACCAAAAAAATGGAAGTGGAGTTGTGGCTCAAAGTGGTAGTATTCTAGCCTTGAGCTAAAGAGCTCAGGGACAGCGCCCCAGGCCCCAAGTTCAAACCCCACAATCGACCAAAATAAAAAATGTATGCCTGTAGATGTTTATACTATCATATAGATGTTCATAGAGATACTATCATTTAGATAGATGTTCATCCCATATAATAGGGAAAATTTGAAAGTACATCCATAGATGGTTGGTTGGGTAAATAAGGATGGGGATGGAACAATTTGCAAAAATTAAAAATGATGACCAAAGCAAGGTGTGGTGTGCCTACCAGTAATTCCAGCACCTGGAGACTGAGGCTAGAAGATCATTCAGGAATGCAAGGCCAGCCAAGGAACTACAGCAAGAACTAGTCCAAATATAAAAAATAAAAGGAAAAGGAAGGGGGAAGAAGAAGGGGAAGAGAGGGACTATACAAAAGTTCTTTAAAAGAGAAGATAAGAGGAGAAGGAGGTAAGGAAGAGAAGGAAGAGGAGGAGGAAGAAGAAGATGATGATGAAGAAAAAGAAGAAGAAGAAGAAGAAGAAGAAGAAGAAGAAGAAGAAGAAGAAGAAGAAGAAGAAGAAGAAGAAGAAGAAGAAAGAGGAGGAGGAGGAGGAGGAGGAGGAGGCAGCTTTGGGGTTGGGGAGGTGGCTCAGTGGTGGAGTGCTTGCCTTGCATGCATGAGGCCCTGGGTTCTATTCCTCAGCAAACAAATAAAGAAGTGGAGGAGCAGGAGGAGGAAAAGAATCCTGATGAATATTTTAAACTCATAGAAATTAGTTTTTTTCTTTTTTTCTTTTATTTATTTTGTGAACATACTGTACAGAGGGGTTACAATTACATGGGCAGGATAATGCGTACATTTCTTACCAACCATTGCAGCCTCCTCCTTTGTTTACCGTTCACATCCATTCCCAGCTTCCCCCCTCCCTGCCCAGTCCCAATCCTTCTCCCCCCCCCCGGAACCGACGTTGTAAAGCTAGTTTTGGACATGACAACTTGTACTTCTTATTGTTGCAACAGGTCCACCTGTATCCTTAAACGACTTGTTTTTCCCCATCTCCTCCACATGTTATATTGGCATCAAATATAGTGAAAGCAGGGGTTATACTGTGGGGGAGGGACATACAAAGCAACAAAGAAATAATATTATAAATGCGTTAGAAACACATGCATGAAAGAAAGAAATATTAAAATACATATCTAAGGGTTCCTTTTCCTAACATCACATTATCTGACCTTTTCCACTTGACTCATACATATACTAGATATTGCAAATAAGGGAAACCATGGGGCCTATGTTTCTTTGGGCCTGGCTTGCTTCGCTTAATATAATTTTTTCCAAGTCTTTCCATTTCCTAACAAATGGGGCAATGTCATCCTTTCTGATGGAGGCATAGAATTCCATTGTGTATATATACCACATTTTTTTGATCCATTCATCTACTGAAGGGCATCTGGGTTGGTTCCAGATCTTAACTATGGTAAATAACGCTGCAATAAACATAGTTGTGCTGGTAGCTTTAGTGTGGCTTTGTTTGTAAACATTTGGATAAATGCCCAAAAGTGGGATTGCTGGGTAATAGGGGAGCTCTATGTGGAGTCTTTTGAGGAACCTCCATACTGCTTTACAAAATGGTTGAACAAGTTTACATTCCCACCAAAAATGAAGTAAGGTTCCCTTCTGTCCACATCCCCTCCAGCATCTGTTGTTGTTAGAGTTCTTGATTTTTGCCATTCTAACTGGAGTGAGGTGGTATCTCAATGTTGTTTTGATTTGCATTTCTTTTATGGCTAGGGTTGTTGAGCATTTCTTCATGTCTCTATTGGCCATCCTTCTTTCTTCTTCAGAGAAGGTTCTCTTTAAGTCTTTCGCCCACTTATTTATTGGGCAGTTGTTTCTTTGAGGATTTGTTGTTGGGGGATTTAATTTTTTGAGTTCCAAGTATATTTTAGATATGAGACCCTTGTCCGTTGTATGGCTAGTAAAGATCTTCTCCCAATCCGTGGCCTTTCTATTGATCTTGCTAGCTATGTCCTTTGCCATGCAGAAGCTCTGCAACTTTATGCAATCCCATTTGTCCAACCTTTCTTTGATTTGTTGTGTTTCCGGGTCTCTATTCAGAAAATTTCGGCCTGAGCCAAGGAGACCTAGGGTTTCTCCTATTCCATCCTGTAATGTTTTCAGAGTGTCTGCTTTGACTTCGAGGTCTTTGATCCATTTGGAGTTGATTCTGGTGCAGGGTGATATATAAGGATCTAGCTATAGTTTTCTACAAGTAGTTAACCAATTTTGCCAGCACCATTTATTGAAGAGGCTGTCTTTCTTCCACTCTATTTTTTTAGCTCCCTTATCGAAGATTAGATGGCTATAGGTCTGTAGGTTCATTTCTGGGTTTTCAATTCTATTCCATTGGTCCTGAGGTCTGTTCTTATGCCAATACCAAGCTGTTTTGATTACTATGGCTTTATAGTAGAGTTTGAAATTTGGTATTGATATTCCCCCAGCAGTGTTCTTTCCGTTGAGGAGCATTTTTACTCTTCGGGTTCTTTTATTGTTACATATGAATTTTTGGATTGCCTCTTCTATTTCCTTGAAGAATGAGCTTGGAATTTTAATAGGTATCGCGTTGAATTTGTAGATAGCCTTGGGAAGTATTGCCATTTTCACGATGTTAATCTTTCCAATCCAGGAGCATGGGAAGCTTTGCCATTTTTTAAGTTCTGTGTTGATTTCCTTTTTCAAGATTTTAAAGTTTTCATCATAGAGGTCCTTCACTTCTTTGGTTAAGTTAATTCCTAGGTATTTTATTTTTTGTGGGGCTATTACAAATGGAGTTGCTTTCCTAATTTCAGCCACACTTTTCTCATTGTTGGCATACAGAAAGGCCATTGATTTTGGTGGTTAATTTTATACCCTCTTACTTTGCCAAAGTTTTGAATCAGCTTGAGTAATTTGGGAGTGGAGTCTATGTGATTCTTTAAATACAAGATCATGACGTCTGCAAAGAGGGAGAGTTTTATTTCTTCTTTCCCTATTCGGATCCCCTTTATGTCTGCATCTTGTCTTATTGCTGTAGCTAGGCATTCTAATACTAGATTGAAGAGAAGTGGAGAGAGTGGACATCCTTGTTTTGTTACTGAGGTAAGAGGAAATGGCTTTAGTTTTTCACCATTGAGTATAATGCTGGCTGTTGGTTTGTCATATACAGCCTTTATTGTATTGAGGAATGTTCCATGGATTCCTAATTTTTCCAAAACCTTCATCATAAAGGGGTGTTGGATCTTGTCAAGTGCTTTTTCTGCATCTATTGAGATAACCATGTGGTTCTTATTCTTGCTCCTGTTGATGTGATGAATAATATTATTTGATTTGTGTATATTGAACCAGCTTTGCATCCCTGAAATTAATCCTGTTTTATCATAGTGTATGATTTTTGGGTGAATTGTTGAAGTCGGTTGGCCAATATTTTGTTGAGTAGTTTTGCATCAATGTTCATCAATGAAATGAGTCTACAGTTCTCTTTCCTTGATGAGTCCCTGCCTGGTTTTAGGATGAGGGTTATGATGGCTTCATAGAATGTGTTCGGTATTGAACTTTTTCTTTAAATTTCATTGAAGAGTTGGAGGAGTAATGGTGTGAGCTCTGCTTTGAAGGCCTTGTAGAATTCTGCTGTAAAACCATCTGGTCCTGGATTTTCTTAGCTAGAAGGTCTCTCATTGCTGTTTCTATTTCAATACTTTATATGGGCCTGTTAAGCTGGTTTAACTCATCTTGGTTTAGTTTTGGCATGTCAATATTTGCTAGGAAAAGGTCCATTTCTGTCAAGTTCTCAAACTTATTAGCATAAAGTGATGAGAAGTATTCCCTTATAATGTTTTGAATCTTGGTTGTTTCCGTGGTGATGTTTCCATTCTTGTCTCTGAGTTTATTAATTTGGGTGTGTACTCTTCTTTTTCTGATAAGATTTGCTAAGTGTCTGTCAATTTTGTTAATTTTTTCGAAGAACCAACTCTTTGTTTTGTTGATTCTTTCTACAGTTTTTTTGGATTCTAATTCATTTAATTCTGATTTAATTTTAATTATTTCTTTCCATCTAATGGATTGGGGTTTATCTTACTGCTCTTTTTCAAGGAGGTTTAGATGTGTCATTAAATTGTTGGTTTCTGATATCTCCAATTTGTTTATGTACAAGCTCAGAGCTATAAATTTCCCTCTGAGTACTGCTTCTGCTGTGTCCCAGAGGAGCTGGTAATTTGTGTATTCATTTTTGTTGAATAGCATGAACATTTGAATTTCCTTTTTTAATCTCTTCCATGACCCACTCGTGATTCAGCATTGTGTTGTTCAGCCTCCATGTGATAACAGACTTTCTTTGGTGGCTTTTGGTGTTGAGTTCTAATTTTATTCCCTTGTGGTCAGAGAGAATGCAAGGTATTACTTCAATGTTTCTGAATTTGGAAAAGTTTGCTTTGTGGCCTAAAATGTGGTCTATTTTAGAAAATGTTCCATGTGCTGCTGAGAAAAACGTATATTCTGATGCTGCTGGGTGAAATGTTCGGTAGATATCTGTTAAATCTAGTTGATCTATGCAGCTGTTTAGATCTGCAGTTTCTCTGTTGAGTTTTTGCTGAGTTGATCTATCTAGTGGGGAGAGTGTTGTGTTAAAATCCCCAACAATTATTGTCTTTGGAGTTATATGGGATTTGAGGGAAAATAGTGTTTCTTGGATAAATTTGGGTGCTCCATTGTTTGGCGAGTATTTACAATTGTAATATCCTCCTGAAAGAGAGATACCTTAATTAGTATGTAGCGACCTTCTTTATCTCTTCTCAGGAATTTTAATTTGAAGTCTATTTTATGTGATATTAGGATTGCGAATCCCGCCTGCTTATGGGGGCCGTTTGCTTGGTAGATTTTGTTCCAACCTTTAACATTGAAAATGTGTTTGTTTTTAAGGGCAAGCTGTGACTCCTGAAGGACGCAAATAGAAGGGTCTTGTTTTTTAATCCAGCCAGACAGTCTATGTCGCTTAATTGGAGCGTTCAGTCCGTTAACGTTTGGAGAAATGACTGAGAGGTATTTGGGAGTTCCTACCATCTTATCCACCTTCTTGGGGGTTGTGAAAACTGGGTTTTCCTATGGTTCTTGAATTCTCAGTTTGGGTGCAGTTTCTTGACCTTTATTGTGGTCTTGTTGGTTTTCTATGTGTAGGACATTTTAAGAATCTTTTGTAGGGCTGGTTTGGTGGAGATGTATTGTTTCAATTTTTCTTTGCTATGGAAGGTTTTTATTTGGCCTTCAGTTATGAAGGAGAGTTTAGCTGGGTACAGTATTCTTGGTTGATAGTTATTTGTTTTTAGGGCATGGCATTCATCATGCCAGGCTCTTCTTGCTTTGATTGTCTCTGCTGAGAAATCTGAGGTGATTCTAATTGGTTTTCCTTTATAGGTGATTAATCTTTTCTCCTTGAGAGCTTTAAGGATCTTTTCCTTGGTCTGAGTTGATCCTGTGTGGATTATAATGTGACTGTGGGATGTCCTATTCTGGTCTAGTCTGTTTGGAGTTCTAAAAGCTTCTTGTATCTGAATAGGCCTATCTTTTTGCATGTTTGGGAAGTTTTCTGCTAGGATCCTGTTAAACAAATTTCCTAGGCCATTAACTTCTGTTTCTAGGTGCTCCTCTACACCTATTATCCTTAGATTAGGCCTTCTGATGGTGTCTTCCAAGTGTTGGATAGATCTATCATATTTCTTGGACTTGTCTTGGATGGTTGTATGTTCTTTCTCTATAATATCTAGGCTGTCTTCAATCCCTGAGATTCGATCTTCTGCATGGTCTAACCTGCTGTCAAGACTCTCTACTTTGTTTTTTATCTCTTTTCCTTCTAATTGATCAGCTTTGATGGCTTCAAGTTCTTTGTTGAAGCTTTGTTTTAGATCTTGTATGAACTTCTTTACTTCCTTAATTTAATGTTCAGTGTTTATTCTCAGATCACTTAGTTGATTGGTTATGGTTACCTTGGACTCCCATTCCTTCTGTTGGGTTCCATTCAGCATTCCCTTTGTGGTCTCCCTGACTTCCTTCAGCTCTTTGTTAATGGATTCCATGGATGCCTTTAGTGATCTTTGTGTATTCTCTTCCTGCTCTCTCAATTTCTGTATTACTCTTTGATAAGCTTCTTTGCGTTCGTGGGATTCCTGTAGTTCTCTTTGAGTGTTTGTTCTCAGCCTTTTTACGCCATTCCTGCCTTTCTCTTTGAATATTCTCAAGCTGCTCATGCAAATCCTGTATCAGCTTTTGAGTAGCTTCCTTATGCTTATGATATTCCTGTATAAACTTTTGAAATGCCTCCTCTCTCTCCCTATCACGCTCATACAGAGACCTTTGTATGCTTTCAATCTTTTGATTTATCATGTTTGCCAGCAGTGTTTGTTGAGCTATTTGGGAATTCTCCTCTGGATTGTTCATTGTCAGTTCTGTCCCCTGATTATCGGGACTGGGAATTGAGATTCCCGGATTTGTCATTTTTCTTGTGTTTCTCTGGCATACTCTGTCCATTTGAGATGAAAATAGTCCCAGTTTTGTGCTAGAACACTATCTTAAGGCAACCATCAAACAAAGTCTGAATTTGCACAGTCTACAGTCTACAGATACAATCTAGTTCAACTGATACATATATTCAACATGAAAACAACTATACGTTAATGGGCTACGAACAGCAAAGAAGAATTTGGAAGACCAGAAATTATTAGGGTTAGGGAGAGATGTGGGTAAAAAAATAGGAATAGATTTATGTGGGGAGGCTCAGGGGGAGTTAACTAAGTCTTAATCTCAAAGCAGGAAATAGGTTGCATAGGATGAAAGTAGAGAGAGAGAGAAAAAATGGGAACAGGAAAAGAAAAGAGACCAGAAATAATAGAAATTTAGAAATTAATAAAATTATGTAGAATCGACAACAATCTATTTAGATAAGAACGTGAATTTATTGAGAGAAGGGGAGGGATATAAAGGAGATGTGAAAAACTTAAAAATAAAAATGCTTAAAATATTATATAGGTCTAAAGAGGTAGTACTGCTATTAAGGAATTTAAGTCTTAGAGGTTTTGACTTGAGTAATAAATTTGTGGATTAAGTGTGTACACAATGGGGGATAGGGTCTAATAGTCAACTACGGGTTTATCTGAGGGTGTGCAGGACAAGAATTAAGTCACATAAAGAAGAAGAAAAGAGAGGAGAAGGTGAAAAGGATAAGAAAGGAAGAAGAAAAAGATGAGAAGTTCAGTAGAGCTAAACAAAAAACAAAAATATAATTTAAAAAGAGAAAGAAGACCAAAAAAGAAAGCAAAAACGCACACTCCCGTATCCCCAAAATAAAATTATAAGAGGAAAAGAAAGTTTCTGGAAAACAATTTTTTTTAATCATAAAAGGCAAAGATTAAAGATTGAAAAAAGTTTTAGAAAAATTTTATATAAGGTACCAAAAATAAAAAAAAGAAGACGAAGAAGAAAAAAAAAAACAAACAAACAAAAAACAAAAAAACAGAAAACTTCTTTGATTTTTTTTTGGGAGGAGTGGGAAAAGTCCTGTATCTCCCTTGTGTCCATAACCAGCCTCTTGTTGGAGTCTCTGGTCTGCTTGTGGTCCTGTGGCTTGTTTGGTTTCTTAAGTCAGTTTGTTTGAACAGGCAGTAAAATGCTCTGCTTTACCCAGGATTTGGCGATCCTCCTCCCAGGCTAGTTCATTGGGAGACAGATCTGCTTTGAGTATCACAAAGGAGGAGGATGCAGTGATGAGGCTAGGTTCTGGTAGCTTTTCTGGAGCTGGTTTGTGAAAACCTCACAGAGCCCAGCCTGGAGCCATTCTCAGGGTTTCTGTTTACTGATTTTCAATTGCTTGTCGAGGCTGCTAGAGGGAGGGGAAGCCTCTGGCTCTGATTACCCAGTGAACAAACCCACTCCTCGGGCTGACGCCCGAGCTGGGTGACTTTTCCCTGGGTGGAGCTGAGTCTGGCAGGTCATGCTGCCATTAAGTTCTTGTGACCTGCTAAATGACTCGTTTTATTCCAAGGCCTGAGCTGGAGCTAGCAGCTCCTCCGAGCTTTGTCGGTATCCAAGATGGAGATCATCGGTGCTGGGTGGGGGGAGGGGTGGCCTTCCCTCCTCTGCTCCCTAAGAAGGAGTGAGGACGTCAGGCTTCCACCCACACCGAGTCTTAGTTCCTGGGTAGTCTCTGGTCTGCGAACTGCAGGATGAAGATGTCTGCTACTTGTCAGTTCTTGCTGGTGTTGAGTAGTATCCGCTCGCCTGCTGCATCTGGCTCCTTCGTCCCGGACTCTCTGTTGCTCAGGTATGGCTCCTGTGCTCGCCCGCCACAGCCACAGCTGCCGCCACCGCGGCTGCTGCTGACAAGGGCTCAGAAGTGTCTCATTGCCTGGGTTTCCTTCTCTGGACTAACTCTCTGTCCTGTGATAGCACACTTGGTGTAATTCTCTGACTTAGGACTGTTCACTGGAACTCTAAAGCTGCTTTCTATGCGAGAGCTTACTTAGACTCCAGCTTTTCCTCCACCATCTTCCCGGACTCCCCACAGAAATTAATTATTAAATGCTGAGACTCCACGTTTGGAATGGAAGAAAGGGACACAAGATCACACGCATAACAGTTTCAACAAATGAGGGAGAAATGAGCCTAGGAAAATATTTTAAAAATGGTCTTCCTCTCTGCTCCAATATTTCACCTCCTCAAAAAGGAGCTGCACCACAATCCAAGCTCTGTCAACTCTCAGGGAAATAAAGCAGATCATAGGTTCCTAAAGTCAAGGGCTCAGAACGGCCCTGGAATACCTTGACAGAAGGAATCAGAGACAATAGAAATTTCTAGAAGAGTAAAATATGCCATGAAGTAGGCTGTGAATTCCAATCCTATGCACTCCCTGGGTGTCTTATGATGAGCCAGTGGAGATCTTTCTATTTCCCCTTCATGGCAGTGCTGGTAAGCAGGGCCTTTCCATACCTGTGGAGATAGACATGTGATACAGAAGGAGAATCCAGCTTTCTGTCTATGCCTGGCCCATCAAATGTAGACAGTCCTTTTCCATCTCTCCATCTCACCATGAATACACATGGGGACCCATGTGTATGAGGTGCAAGGATTCATCCCACGGTCTCACTTTTTTTTCCCCTTGCCTGTGCCTCTTTCTCCAATTCCATTTTCCCTATTGGAAATACCATGACTTGGATATTCAAAAATCCCAAATTAAGCATGGCTCCCGTGGCTCATGCCTGTCATCCTAGCTACTCAGGAAGCTGAGAACTGAGGATCATGGGTCAAAGCCAGCCCGGGCAGGAAAGCCCATGAGACTCTTATCTCCAATAACCCACTCAGAAAACCAGAAGTGGTGCTGTGACTCAAGTGGTAGAGCACCAGTCTTGAGGTGAAGAGCTCAAGGACAGTGGTCAGGCCCAGAGTTCAAGCCCCACAACCACCACCACCAACAAGAAAATCCAAGTTACTGTCCTGTATCTGAAGTAATAAGGTTTTCAGAGTTTCAATTACACTAAATATAGAAGTTTCTAGATCTTTTTTCCCTGTTTTTCCCCTTACCCCCACCATCCATTAATTCTAACAAGATCAACACATTACTCAAAGCCCCTGAATGACTCAATAATGAACTGAGGCATGGGGCTGGGAGCACACACAAGCATACACAGGCACACACACACACACACACACACACACACACACACACACACACACACAGACTTGCCCCTGTGAATCTCCGGATTTTCTCTGGTATTTCTCTTTCCAATCAAAACATAGGCCTTAGAGCCGAGAGAGGATGGTGCCAATCCAAACCAGGGGTCCCAGGGATGAGCCAGATTTCATTTCTACTCACACCTGAGCACAGAATTCCAGTCCCCATTGGTCATTTCTGTCTCCTACCTTTTTGGCTGATCACCCATATGTCAGGGACAGAATGAGACATTACTATCTACAGAATTTCAAGGAAGAAACTCAGTCTCAGCCTCAAGAGTGGTTAACAGCCCATGCCTGAGGACACAGAGCCTAGAGAGAAGCAAAAGAGACATAGTTTACTTTTGTCTCTTTTGGATAAGCTTTCCAAAGGAATTAGAAGCAGAGATATCTGGGCAGAAGGCCACTCATCTATCCCCAATTAAATGGCTAATTTGGGACTGAATGAGATCATGTGGAGGGAATGCAATGGGCAGCATGGGTGTTATTGATGCTAACACACAGGCTTATATGATTTTAGTGCCAAGCACTTAAGTAGGTGCCCAGTAATAACTTAGGTATGGTGGAACTTTATAACCAGGAAAGATTTTTGTCAGATGCCCATGGTATGTGCCTACAATCCTAACTACTCAGGAGGCTGACATCTGAGGATCACTGTTGAAAGTCAGCCCTGATAGAAAAGTGTAAGGGACTCTTTAATTAATCAGCCAAAAGCCAGGTGCAGAGTTGTAGCTGAAGCAGTAGAGTGGCAGTGTTGAACAAGAAAGCCAAGAGAGAGGACAAAGCCCTGGCTTCATGCATTAGTACACACATAAAAAAATAAGTCATATGACAAGCGCCGGTGGCTCATACCTATAATCTTATCTACTCAGGAGGCTGAGATCTGAGGATCATGGTTCAAAGCCAGCCCAGGCAAAGAAAGTCCGTGAAACTCTTATCTCCAATAAACCATTAGAAAACTGGAAGTGGTGCTGTGGCTAAAGCGGTAGAGCCCTCGCCTTGAACTGAAGAGCTCAGGGACAGCGCCCAATCCAGAGTTCAAGCCCCATGAGCGAGAAAAGAAAGTGACACGTAAATAAGATTTTGGCCTTGACATTCTCACTATATGGAGATAAAATAAACTGATTAAGTGGGCAGAAATATCTGACATACAGAGGTGGGAGAAACTCTTTAAGTCTACCTTCCCTTTCTCAGTGGTTTGCAAATCTTTTGCCCAGAGTATAGAAGGAAGGTCTAATCACCCACAAGAAGTTTTCCCCTCTAGGCTGAGCAGATAGGCTTGTTTTTCATCTGCCTTTAACCAGAGCAATATATAGATATATATAGAGAGATAGATATAGATATCTATCTATCTATATAAATATCTGTTACATAATATGTATTATCTATACATATATTATATATCTTATATTACATATATTATATAGCTTATATATAATATATGTATATATAATACATTATATATAAAAATATAGAATATACGATAAAGTGTATATATTTAATATATTATATAAGACATATTATATAATATGTAAAGTATTAAATATGTATTACATATACACATATATACATATACACATATGCATACTTGCTAGGCAAGCACTTATCTGCATTCAAATTCAACTCCTTCACAAAGTTTCCTGTGATCAAAGAGTTTTGTTGTTTGCAAAGGTTTCCAGGCTAGCCTTGTATTTCATGGTTAGAGGATACAGGCACATATAAAGAAAACAAAATAGATTGTAAATATACTTCCCAGAAACTGATGACAAAGTACGCATTCAACAGAGCACATTTTGATCTTATGAAAATCTCACAGCCAAGGACTCAAAGGCAGATGCAAATACCACCCCCCAATGCCCCCAAAACCATCACCATGTCACATGCAGCATTCCCTGGCCACAGTAGAATTAGTTATTTGTAAATATGTCTTAATAGTTCCATGTGTATATGCTAAAACAAAAAATAAATAAATACCCATTGAATAATGTGTCTGCATGTGTAATTAGGACACATTTATCACTATTCAAATGATAAAAAAATTAGCTGGGCACAATGGATCCCACCTGTAATCACAGCTGCTTGAGAGTCAGGCAGAGTGGTTTCATGTTAACTGGTACATAAAAGTTTCCAAGA
>NW_012284401.1:0-2716 GCF_000151885.1 Dipodomys ordii
TCTGGTTTTCTGGTGATGAATTGGAGATAATAGTCTCATGGGGACTTTTCTGCATGGGCTGGTCTTAAACCATGATCTTCAGATCTCAGCCTCCTTAGTAGCTAGGATGACAGGTGTGAGCCACTGGTGCCCGCCCACCTTTGTTGTTGTTGTTGTTCTGTTTTGTACTGAGGTATGTACTCAGGGCCTTGCTTTTGCTAGGTGGGTCCTCTCCCACTTGGCCCATTCCCCCAGCCCTAAGAGGAAAGAAACTTAACTCTGTCTATGGTGGGGGCCTTAGGAGCTGACAGGGTCTTTAGGGTAGAGCCACCATGATGGTCTTCCGGTGGCTTTACAGGAAGCAGGAAAGAGAGCAGAACACACCCGTGTGTTCCTTGTCTCATGCCATGTGAGGTTTTGTGACACCTTGGGCTCGTAGGAGCCAATCAGATGGGCCATCTGTCACTAGAGGTTGCGACTGTCAGAACCATGAGTTCAAATAAAACTAGCTTTGCTCAAATTTACTCAGTCTGTGGGCTGTGCTACAAGCAACAACAACAACAAAAGAATTAACCTCATGCTTAGGTCAGTCCCAGGGGCTTAGAAAGCACTGTATCAACTAATAATGATCATTGTTATTATTAAATCACCTTTTATGGAAAAAGACTTCTATTTTCATAATCTCAAAATTTACTTAGATATAAATTCCAACAGCTGCCTCTGCCACCCAAGAAATCACCTATTAGAATAGAAGCTATACCTGAGCACTGGAGGCTCATGCCTGTAATCCTACCTACTCAAGAGAATGAAAGCTGAGGATTGTGAGTCAACGTCAGCTCAGGCAGGAAAGTCTGTGGGATTCTTATCTCCAATGAACCACCAAAAAAAATGGAAGTGGAGTTGTGGCTCAAAGTGGTAGTGTGCTAGCCTTGAGCTAAAGAGCTCAGGGACAGCACCCAGGCCCCAAGTTCAAACCCCACAATCGACCAAAAAAGGTAATGTATGTCTGGAGATGTTTAAACTATCATATAGATGTTCATATAGGTACTATCATATAGATGGATGTTCATCCCATATAACAGGGAAAATTTGAAAGTACATCCATACATGGTTGGTCGGGTAAATAAGGATGTGGATGGAACACTTTGCAAAAATTAAAAATGATGACCAAAGCAAGGTGTGGTGTGCCTAACTGTAATTCCAGCACCTGAGGCTAGAAGATCATTCAGGAATGCAAGGCCAGCCAAGGAACTACAGCAAGAACTAGTCCAAAAATAAAAAAATAAAGGAAAAGGAAGGGGGAAGAAGAAGGGGAAGAGAGGGACTATAAAAAAGTTCTTAAAAAGAGAAGATAGAGGAGAAGGAGGTAAGGAAGAGAAGGAAGAGGAGGAGGAAGAAGAAGATGAAGAAGAAGAAGAAGAAGAAGAAGAAGAAGAAGAAGAAGAAGAAGAAAGAGGAGGAGGACGAGGAGGAGGAGGAGGCAGCTTTGGGACTGGGGAGGTGGCTCAGTGGTGGAGTGCCTGCCTTGCATGCATGAGGCCCTGGTTTCGATTCCTCAGAAAACAAAAAAAGAAGAGGAGGATCAGCAGGAGGAAAAGAATCTTGATGAATTTTTTATACTCACAGAAATTAATTATTAAACGCTGAGACTCCACGTTTGGAATGGAAGAAAGGGACACAAGATCACACGCATAACAGTTGCAACAAATGAGGGAGAAATGAGCCTAGGAAAATATTTTAAAAATGGTCTTCCTCTCTGCTCCAACATTTCACCTCCTCAAAAAGGAGCTGCACCAGAATCCAAGCTCTGTCAACTCTCAGGGAAATAAAGCAGATCATAGCTTCCTAAAGTCAAGGGCTCAGAACGGCCCTGGAATACCTTGACAGAAGGAATCAGAGACGATAGAAATTTCTAGAAGAGTAAAGTATGCCATGAACTAGGCTGTGAATTCCAATCCCATGCACTCCCTGGGTGTCTTATGATGAGCCAGTGGAGATCTTTCTATTTCCCCTTCATGCAGTGCTGGTAAGCAGGGCCTTTCCATACCTGTGGAGATAGACATGTGATACAGAAGGAGAATCCAGCTTTCTGTCTATGCCTGGCCCATCAAATGTAGACAGTCCTTTTCCATCTCTCCATCTCACCATGAATACACATGGGGACCCATGTGTATGAGGTGCAAGGATTCATCCCACGGTCTCACTTTTTTTTCCCCTTGCCTGTGCCTCTTTCTCCAATTCCATTTTCCCTATTGGAAATACCATGACTTGGATATTTAAAAATCCCAAATTAAGCATGGCTCCCGTGGCTCATGCCTGTCATCCTAGCTACTCAGGAAGCTGAGAACTGAGGATCATGGGTCAAAGCCAGCCCGGGCAGGAAAGCCCATGAGACTCTTATCTCCAATAACCCACTCAGAAAACCAGAAGTGGTGCTGTGACTCAAGTGGTAGAGCACCAGTCTTGAGGTGAAGAGCTCAAGGACAGTGGTCAGGCCCAGATTTCAAGCCCCACAACCACCACCACCAACAAGAAAATCCAAGTTACTGTCCTGTATCTGAAGTAATAAGGTTTTCAGAGTTTCAATTACACTAAATATAGAAGTTTCTAGATCTTTTTTCCCCTTACCCCCACCATCCATTAATTCTAACAAGATCAACACATTACTCAAAGCCCCTGAATGAAATCAATAATGAACTGAGGCATGGGGCTGGGAGCACACACAAGCATACAAGTG
>NW_012284402.1:0-3191 GCF_000151885.1 Dipodomys ordii
GAAAACCAGAAGTGGTGCTGTGACTCAAGTGGTAGAGCACCAGTCTTGAGGTGAAGAGCTCAAGGACAGTGGTCAGGCCCAGAGTTCAAGCCCCACAACCACCACCACCAACAAGAAAATCCAAGTTACTGTCCTGTATCTGAAGTAATAAGGTTTTCAGAGTTTCAATTACACTAAATATAGAAGTTTCTAGATCTTTTTTCCCTGTTTTTCCCCTTACCCCCACCATCCATTAATTCTAACAAGATCAACACATTACTCAAAGCCCCTGAATGACTCAATAATGAACTGAGGCATGGGGCTGGGAGCACACACAAGCATACAAGCATACACAGGCACACACAGGCACACACACACACACACACACACACACACACACACACACACACACAGACTTGCCCCTGTGAATCTCTGGATTTTCTCTGGTATTTCTCTTTCCAATCAAAACATAGGCCTTAGAGCCGAGAGAGGATGGTGCCAATCCAAACCAGGGGTCCCAGGGATGAGACAGATTTCATTTCTACTCACACCTGAGCACAGAATTCCAGTCCCCATTGGTCATTTCTGTCTCCTACCTTTTTGGCTGATCACCCATATGTCAGGGACAGAATGAGACATTACTATCTACAGAATTGCAAGGAAGAAACTCAGTCTCAGCCTCAAGAGTGGTTAACAGCCCATGCCTGAGGACACAGAGCCTAGAGAGAAGCAAAAGAGACATAGTTTACTTTTGTCTCTTTTGGATAAGCTTTCCAAAGGAATTAGAAGCAGAGATCTCTGGGCAGAAGGCCACTCATCTATCCCCAATTAAATGGCTAATTTGGGACTGAATGAGATCATGTGGAGGGAATGCAATGGGCAGCATGGGTGTTATTGATGCTAACACACAGGCTTATATGATTTTAGTGCCAAGCACTTAAGTAGGTGCCCAGTAATAACTTAGGTATGGTGGAACTTTATAACCAGGAAAGCTTTTTGTCAGATGCCCATGGTATGTGCCTACAATCCTAACTACTCAGGAGGCTGACATCTGAGGATCACTGTTGAAAGTCAGCCCTGATAGAAAAGTGTAAGGGACTCTTTAATTAATCAGCCAAAAGCCAGGTGCAGAGTTGTAGCTGAAGCAGTAGAGTGGCAGTGTTGAACAAGAAAGCCAAGAGAGAGGACAAAGCCCTGGCTTCATGCATTAGTACACACATAAAAAAATAAGTCATATGACAAGCGCCGGTGGCTCATACCTATAATCTTATCTACTCAGGAGGCTGAGATCTGAGGATCATGGTTCAAAGCCAGCCCAGGCAAAGAAAGTCCGTGAAACTCTTATCTCCAATAAACCATTAGAAATCTGGAAGTGGTGCTGTGGCTAAAGCGGTAGAGCCCTCGCCTTGAACTGAAGAGCTCAGGGACAGCGCCCAATCTAGAGTTCAAGCCCCATGAGCGAGAAAAAAAAGTGATACGTAAATAAGATTTTGGCCTTGACATTCTCACTATATGGAGATAAAATAAACTGATTAAGTGGGCAGAAATATCTGACATACAGAGGTGGGAGAAACTCTTTAAGTCTACCTTCCCTTTCTCAGTGGTTTGCAAATCTTTTGCCCAGAGTATAGAAGGAAGGTCTAATCACCCACAAGAAGTTTTCCCCTCTAGGCTGAGCAGATAGGCTTGTTTTTCATCTGCCTTTAACCAGAGCAATATATAGATATATATAGAGAGATAGATATAGATATCTATCTATCTATATATATATCTGTTACATAATATATATTATATATACATATATTATATATCTTATATATAATATATGTATATATAATACACTATATAAAAATATAGAATATACTATAAAGTGTATATATTTAATATATTATATAAGATATATTATATAATATGTAAAGTATTAAATATGTATTACATATACATACATATACATATATACATATGCACACTTGCTAGGCAAGCACTTATCTGCATTCAAATTCAACTTCTTCACAAAGTTTCCTGTGATCAAAGGGTTTTGCTGGTTGCAAAGGTTTCCAGCCTAGACTTGTATTTCATGGTTAGAGGATACAGGCACATATAAAGAAAACAAAATAGATTGTAAATGTACTTCCCAGAAACTGATGACAAAGCTCTCATCCAACAGAGCACATTTTCATCTTATGAAAATCTCATAGTCAAGGACTCAAAGGCAGATGCAAACACCACCTCCCAATGTCCCCAAAATCATCACCATGTCACATGCAGCATTCCGTGGCCACAGTAGAATTAGTTATTTGTAAATATGTCTTAGTAGTTCCGTGTGTATATGCTAACAGAAAAAATAAATAAATAACCATTGAATAATGTGTCTGCATGTGTAATTAGGACACATTTATCACTTTTCAAATGATAAAAAAAAATTAGCTGGGCACAATGGATCCCACCTGTAATCACAGCTGCCTGAGAGTCAGGCAGAGTGGTTTCATGTTAACTGGTGCATAAAAGTTACCAAGACTCCATCTTAACCCATGGCTGAGCCCAATGGTGCACACTGTCATCCCCAATAACATAAGGAAGCACAAGCAGAGGCTCATAGCTGAGGCTGGCCCCAGGCAGAAAGTTAGACCCTTCATCAAATCAACCAGGTACCAGTGGCTGTATCTTAGCTGCTTGGGAGGCTGAGCTCTAAGGATGGTGGTTCAAAGCCAGCCCAGGGAGAAAAGTCCATGAGATAAAAATATTTCCAATGAACCACCAGAAAACCAGAAGTGAAGCTGTGGCTCAAGCAGTGGAGTGCTAGCTGTGAGCTGAAGAGCTGATGGACAGCACCTAGTCCCAGAGTTCAAGCCCCATGACCGACAAAATAAACAAACAACAACAACAAAAGTATACTCTTTCCCTAAAAATACAGTAAAAAATGAGTAAGCCCCCAAATATAAAATCGTCAATAGCAATCACAGTGTGGACAAATCTCAGAAATGGCTGCTAAAACAAATTTTTAAAATACTGTGTACAATTTTCAAAGCCATGGTCAACAATAGATCCAATAAGATTTTTTTTTTTGGTCCGGTCATGGTGCCTGCACTCTGGGCCTGTGCGCTGTCCCTCAGCTCTTCAGCTCAAGGCTAATGGTCTACCACTTGAGCCACAGTGCCACTTCCGGCTTTATTAGTTGTTGCTTATGTGGTGCTGAGGAATCAAACCCAGGG
>NW_012284403.1:0-1330 GCF_000151885.1 Dipodomys ordii
TCCAAACCAGGGGTCCCAGGGATGAGCCAGATTTCATTTCTACTCACACCTGAGCACAGAATTCCAGTCCCCATTGGTCATTTCTGTCTCCTACCTTTTTGGCTGATCACCCATATGTCAGGGACAGAATGAGACATTACTATCTACAGAATTGCAAGGAAGAAACTCAGTCTCAGCCTCAAGAGTGGTTAACAGCCCATGCCTGAGGACACAGAGCCTAGAGAGAAGCAAAAGAGACATAGTTTACTTTTGTCTCTTTTAGATAAGCTTTCCAAAGGAATTAGAAGCAGAGATCTCTGGGCAGAAGGCCACTCATCTATCCCCAATTAAATGACTAATTTGGGACTGAATGAGATCATGTGGAGGGAATGCAATGGGCAGCATGGGTGTTATTGATGCTAACACACAGGCTTATATGATTTTAGTGCCAAGCACTTAAGTAGGTGCCCAGTAATAACTTAGGTATGGTGGAACTTTATAACCAGGAAAGATTTTTGTCAGATGCCCATGGTATGTGCCTACAATCCTAACTACTCAGGAGGCTGACATCTGAGGATCACTGTTGAAAGTCAGCCCTGATAGAAAAGTGTAAGGGACTCTTTAATTAATCAGCCAAAATCCAGGTGCAGAGTTGTAGCTGAAGCAGTAGAGTGGCAGTGTTGAACAAGAAAGCCAAGAGAGAGGACAAAGCCCTGGCTTCATGCATTAGTACACACATAAAAAAAATAAGTCATATGACAAGCGCCGGTGGCTCATACCTATAATCTTATCTACTCAGGAGGCTGAGATCTGAGGATCATGGTTCAAAGCCAGCCCAGGCAAAGAAAGTCCGTGAAACTCTTATCTCCAATAAACCATTAGAAAACTGGAAGTGGTGCTGTGGCTAAAGCGGTAGAGCCCTCGCCTTGAACTGAAGAGCTCAGGGACAGTGCCCAATCCAGAGTTCAAGCCCCATGAGCGAGAAAAAAAAGTGATACGTAAATAAGATTTTGGCCTTGACATTCTCACTATATGGAGATAAAATAAACTGATTAAGTGGGCAGAAATATCTGACATACAGAGGTGGGAGAAACTCTTTAAGTCTACCTTCCCTTTCTCAGTGGTTTGCAAATCTTTTGCCCAGAGTATAGAAGGAAGGTCTAATCACCCACAAGAAGTTTTCCCCTCTAGGCTGAGCAGATAGGCTTGTTTTTCATCTGCCTTTAACCAGAGCAATATATAGATATATATAGAGAGATAGATATAGATATCTATCTCTCTATATAAATATCTGTTACATAATATGTATTATCTATACATATATTATATATCTTATATTACATATATTATA
>NW_012284404.1:0-1380 GCF_000151885.1 Dipodomys ordii
GTAAACAAGTTTCACCACTGTACCCTGGCAAAAGCTTAAAAGTATCTGGTATATGTAAGCATGCTTGTTTCTCTTATGTATATACAATATACATGAGTGTATACATGAATGTAAAAATATATGCAATATATATGAATACAATATGTCACATACAATATACATTATATATTAATTTTATATTACAATAAACATTATATATTATATTAATCACATATTAATGTATAATATATATTATGTATGAAATATATTATTCATATATATTACATATGATACATTGTATTCACATATTATATATGATATACAATATTCATTTACAAATTCATATGTTATATATGAATATGTATTCATATATATTATATATTATATGAATACATATTCATATAAGCCAAAAATGTTAAGGGCAAATTTTCCAATGATTATATTTTTATTTGAATAGATATATACTTTCAACTTAATTACAATTTATTCTGTTTCTAATTACCTGTTATTAGGAAAATGGAGGAGGAAAGAAGGAAACAGCCTGGACTCAATTTTCCGCAGCTGAGGACTGTTTATTGAGATAGAGCAGCAGGAGACAAAGGCTTCCCAAGGGCTTGGAGACTGTGTGTAAAAGCTGGGTTTTTAAAAGGTATGAGCAAGGAGGCAGAGGTTAATGTAAGAGACACTAGGTCAAGGGAGAGGATAGGGTGGGGCTTTTTTGGTTGGGCCCAGTTGGAATGGTTATAGCCAGGCTTAGATAAATTGCCTTTCTTGAGTTAGGCAGTCTGCACTTATCTTTGGTGGGTTGCCTGGCATCTGTATGAAAACAAGGTGGGATTCAATCCTTCACATATTACTACAGACAAAGATTTAATGAACATACTTAAGTCATACTTAAAAAATAAACTGAGATAGGTTTTATAAAAATTGAAGAGCATTGTTTTTGTTTAAATTACCTTCTCACTGGTCCCTTATCCATCCACGCATCCACTGTGCAGGCCTTTTATCCAGAGAGTTATATTGGCAAAAATATACTGTACAAAAATCTCAGGCTCCCTCTGAATCATGGAACTAGAGTTGCGTGTTACCAAGTCCCCAGGAAAACCACTTATAATTGGAAAACCACCAATGCTACTTATTTAAATGGCTATTTAAAGTGTAACTCAAGAGCTCCCTGTGCTTTTCTCAAGAGTTTCAATGTCTTTCTATTGCTCCAAAACTGAAAGCCAGACTACAGACTATGATATATAAAGTTTTATATTTTGAACATGGTTTCGTCATCAGTCTTAGTTCATATGTCTCCTTTATGGACTCTCTTGTTTTATGTGAATTTAGTTGTGAGAAACAGAGAAACCACATTTTGAAATTGGTTGTCTTTATTCACAAGCCAGTGACTGCTGG
>NW_012284405.1:0-951 GCF_000151885.1 Dipodomys ordii
TGCATTCAAATTCAACTCCTTCACAAAGTTTCCTGTGATCAAAGAGTTTTGTTGTTTGCAAAGGTTTCCAGGCTAGCCTTGTATTTCATGGTTAGAGGATACAGGCACATATAAAGAAAACAAAATAGATTGTAAATATACTTCCCAGAAACTGATGACAAAGTACGCATTCAACAGAGCACATTTTGATCTTATGAAAATCTCACAGCCAAGGACTCAAAGGCAGATGCAAATACCACCCCCCAATGCCCCCAAAACCATCACCATGTCACATGCAGCATTCCCTGGCCACAGTAGAATTAGTTATTTGTAAATATGTCTTAATAGTTCCATGTGTATATGCTAAAACAAAAAATAAATAAATACCCATTGAATAATGTGTCTGCATGTGTAATTAGGACACATTTATCACTATTCAAATGATAAAAAAATTAGCTGGGCACAATGGATCCCACCTGTAATCACAGCTGCTTGAGAGTCAGGCAGAGTGGTTTCATGTTAACTGGTACATAAAAGTTTCCAAGACTCCATCTTAAACCCATGGCTGAGTCCACTGTTATCCCCAATAACATAAGGAAGCACAAGCAGAGGCTCATAGCTGAGGCTGGCCCCAGGCAGAAAGTGAAACCCTTCATCAAATCAACCAAGTACCAGTGGCTGTATCCTATCTACTCAGGAGGCTGAGATCTAAGGATCGTGGTTCAAAGCCAGCGCAGGCAGAAAAGTCCATGAGATATGAATATCTCCAATGAACCACCAGAAAACCAGAAGTGGTGCTGTGGCTCAAGTGGTAAAGTGCTAGTTGTGAGCTGAAGAGCTGATGGACAGCACCTAGGCCTAAAGTTCAAGCCCCACGACCGACAAAACAAACAAACAACAACAACATCAAAAGTATACTCTTTACCTAAAAATACATTAGTAAAATGAGAAAGCCCCCAAATATAAAATTGT
>NW_012284406.1:0-53100 GCF_000151885.1 Dipodomys ordii
CGGAAAACAGTGACAGAGAGAGACAGGAAGATGCAATCTAAATAAAAAAACAAGGACTAATACACTAAAATCATAATAAAAACAAACACTAAATGCCCAGAGGATTAAAAATAATTCGGCACAAAAATATTCTAGTGTATGTACACACACACATGCACATGCCAGTACTGGGGCTTGAACTCAGGGCCTGGTGCTCAAGGTTGGCGCTCTGCTATTTAAGTTACATCTCCATTCCTGGCTTTTTTTGCTGATTCATTGGAGATAGGAGTCTCTTGAACTTTCCTGCCAAGGGTGTCTTCAAACCACCATCCTCAGGCCTCAGCCTCCAGAGTAGCTTGGATTACAGCTGTGAGCCACCCCTGCCCAGCCCAGATGAGGGCCCTGATGTGGGATTCTGTAAGGACAGACCGGGAACTCTGTCAGGACAGATGTGGTTGCTCATGGAGTGGTTGCAGAGAGGTGGGGGAATAGGGGAGAATTTATCAATAAGAGGACACTTTTCCATGGCTGGCAGCTCATCAGAATGGCCCATTGACTTATGTGAACCCTGAAAATACAACCCTGGACTAGGTCTCCCCCTTCCCTCTGCTTGGGCTCAGGAACATGGGGCTGGAGGTAGCTGCGAGTTCTTTGGGAGGCCTGGGGGGCGGAGCCCATTGCCGCCCTGGTGGGTGGCGGGATCTCAGGGCTGGCTGAGCCCACCGGATGGAGGTAGTGTTGTTGGAAATGAAGTCCGGAGTGCCATGGGCTGAGCCTCCACCCACTGAGTCCTCACTCCCAGACTCGAGGCCTTCTGTGTCCGCCTCCTGTGGCTCAGGTCTGAAGCTGTGTACGAATCACCCCTGGGCAGGTTCTGCTGACTGGTGGAGCGCAAACACCCCCAGAGAAAGTCACCCATCTCCATTGAGGTGCTGTGGATACTTTTCTGCATGCAGGGAAAAGACACCTGGCATAATACACTAATACAGTAAAAAGAAGGAAGGTCTGCCAGGCACCAGTGGCTCATGCCTGTCATCCTGGCTACTCTGGAAGCTGAGCTCTGAAGATGAAGGTTCGAAGGCAGCCCTAGGCAGGAAAGTCTGTGATACTCTTATCTCTAATGCTCAGAAAAAGCTATGACTGGAGCCATCCTTGAGCAAAAAGAAGTGGAAGGGACAGTGCCCAAGCCCTGAGTTCAAACCCCAGGAAGGAAGGAAGGAAGGAAGGAAGGAAGGAAGAAAGAAAGAAAGAAAGAAAGAAAGAAAGAAAGAAAGAAAGAAAGAAAGAAAGAAAGAAAGAAAGAAAGAAAAATATTCATTTTTGCTCTTGGTTCCAGAGATACCTGCAGGCTGTTGGCTTTCTTGATTCTGGGCCAATGGTGAGCTGAGTGTCATGGTGTTGCATGGGGGTGTGGGGCAGAAGCCAGGAAGGAGAGTAGAGGGGGAGGGGAGAGACAGAGGAGGTGGGGAGAATGAGCACTTGGTTCTCTGACCCTGGGCATCTCTGGCCCTGGGTGAGGTGCAGACCCCCTCTGGCCACAGCTCAGGGATGGCCATGTCTGATTCCCCATGAGTCCCTGCTGACCAGCGTGCATGTTGATGCTGGTCTGAGTCTCTGATGAGCAGTCTGGATGCTCCTTGCATGCAGCTCCTTGGAGCACCTTGCTGGGTTTGAACCCCAATTTCCCTTTGCAATGACTGACTTGACAAACGCCTTGTGTATGGACTTTCCTTCTGTATCATCAGTTTTGCTGTGTAACAAAGTGTTCCAGACTTGAAAGGCTGCCTCATGTGTCTGTGTGGGACACAGACAGGTCCTCTGGTTTTGACCTGAGGGACCCAGCTGTGCAGCCGTGTATGTGGGCACAAAGTGGGCTGGGGGGACCTCCTCTTTGTGGGGGCCATGGCAGAATGTGGTGCTGCAGCAGACTCACTGGGTTTCTTCACATAGAGACTGTAGAATCCCAAGAGGGAAAAGGAAGTGCAGGATGCATGTACACACATACATGCATTCATATATACATGCTCGTACTCATACCAACACATATGTGCATAGGCTTATCACATATGTCCATGCAATCTTGTGTCTGTATGTGTTTATGTACTGATCTATCTGTGTATCTTTCAGGTATAACATCCACATAGAAAAGAAAACATGAACTTAGTCCTCCTGATCCTGTCTTGCTTCACTTAACATGAAAATCTATTCGTGGGGCTTCAACACAGGGGAGGTGGGAGGAATGTGGGGAATACATATGGGGAGGGAGGACAGAGAGAGACCAGGTCAGCAGGTCAACAGGGAAGACAACAGACAGAGTCTGCTTCCCCAGGGAACCCTGATCCTTTGTCTTCCTTTCTAGTTTCACCTCTTCCAAAATTCCACTTCTGTCCCTTGGGGTTGCTTCCCCACAAATGGATTTCCTCTGAAAGACCCATGCCTTGGGCTTGTCCTTCCTGAGGGAGAACCCACTGTGAAGAGATGGAAGATGCAGGGGAGGGGCTTGGCCACTTTCACCTGGTGGTAATGAAATTCTGGGACCAGCTTTTCATTGCCCAATTGTAAGAATGACGTGTTGATAGAGATTGGGAAATACCGAAGGAAAAGGAGCAGCCTCTCCCTGCAGGGCCAGCTGTCTGTCCTTGCCCTAGATGTCTAACCTGGACACCACTTTCTCAGCCCCATCTCCAGTGGCCCATCTGCAACACATCCTGGATGTTGCATGTTGAAGACAGATTGGCTAAACCTGTAACTTTCAAGCTCTGAGGGGCAGAGGGTCTGTATAGCCTCCCTGAATCTCACGCCTGTTGAGAAGGTAGCAAAGAGACTCCTGATTCCAAGACTCCATTTGCAGATGCACTTCTTAGGATAATTTCATGTAAAGAAAGAAGGCCATGCACTGGTGAATGGACAGCTGTCATCTGGCTATTCAGGAGGCTGAGATTTGAGGATCATGGTTTGAAGCCAACCCAACAAAGGAAAGACTTTGGGATCTTTATCCACAATTGGCTAGCAAAAATCTGGAAGTGAAGGTAGGTTCAAGTGGTGGAGCGCCAACTAGCCTTGAGCCCCCAAATTCCAAACTTGATTGCAATCCTCAGTACTGCCACAGAAGGAAGAGATAACAAAAATAGAAGAAGAGGGACGGGCTGCAGATTGTCAGAGAATACTTATGCTGGTGTTTTGGGCATGCTGTGGCTCTGTCAGTATTAGGTTGTGTGAGTCCCACACAGGGTAGGAGCTGGAAGTCTCAGTGCCCCATCATGGCCCCACACAAGCCCCTGAGCCCACAGGAGTGCCCCTCTTCCCCCTCAGTAAGACTTCAGGAGGAAAAGCCAACTCCGGCCGAGAACTTGCTCACCATATCACATGTGATTTTCCCTCCAGCAGGTGTGAGGGATTACGCCTCCCCTCACTCCTCAAAAGAATGCCCCTTCCATGTTCCATGAACAACAGTGCTACCATACCATTGTCTCTCCTAGTGATTTTCATAATTTATAATTATCTCTGTTCCAAAAAAATGTAGATGTACACTTAAAAGCATGATCCAATCGCACTTTATTGCGACGGCATTGTGTTCAAAATAATTGCCACTCATTTGGTTTTTGAGGCTGTTGAATGAATTTTCCACATGAGATTCCTTAATTTGTACATATTTTAGTGCCATGAAATAGTCCTTGGAAAGTGCCGAAACTGCAGCAGGCCTGTAATTCCAATCTCTAAGTGGTGAAACAGATTGAGTGCAAAGCAGGAGGCTTGAGATAGAGCCCTAGAAACGGAGGCACCCATGTCTCCGGGGGTCTCCAGGTGTGACCCACAAACAAGCAAGATTAAGGAAGCTTCGTTCAGGCTAAGAGTTCAGAATTGTTTCACCATCTGTATAAAAACAACTGCGTGAGTCCCACTTTTGGGCATTTACCCAAATGTTTACAAACAAGACCACACTAAAGCTACCAGCACAACTATGTTTATTGCAGGATTATTTACATAGCTAAGATATGGAACCAACCCTGATGCCCCTCAGTAAATGAATGGCTCAAGAAAATGTGGTATATATACATAATGGAATTATATGCCTCCATCAGAAAGAATGACATTGTCCCATTTGTTAGGAAATGGAAAGACTTGAAAAAAATTATATTAAGTGAAGTAAGCCAAGCCCAAAGAAACATATCTCCCATGGTTTCCCTTATTTGCAATATCTAGTATATGTATGAGTCAAGCAGAAAAGGTCAGATAAGGGATGTTAGGAAAATGAACGCTAAGATATGGATTTTATTTTTTTTCTGTCATGCATTTGTTTCTAACGTAATTAGAAGATTATTTCTTTGTTGCTTTGTATGTTCCTCCCCCACAGTATAACCCCTGCTTTCACTGTATTTGATGTAGGTATAATTTGTGCAGGGGAAGGGGAAAAACAAGTCGTTTAAATTAGGATACAGGTGGACCTGTTGCAACAATGAGAAGTACAAGTTGTGATGTCGAAAAAGAACTTTACAATTGGGGGGGAGGATTGCGTGGGGGTGAAGGGACGATGGGAAGGGATGGCAAGGGTAAACAAAGGAGGAGGCTACAATGCTTGGTAAGAAATTAAAAAAAACTGCGTGGTAATCTGTGCTCTTTCCTAATCTCTTATCTTTCCTGGAAAGTACATTTGCAGAAAGAACTTGATTAACCTGTTTTCATGTGTACGTGGAGAGAGAAATCGAGTGTGCACAACGCAGCCGGGAATTCTGGGTAACAAATGACACCTGGCCCGGTTTGCTGAGCTCTGGGGCCCAGGCAGGCTCTGACAAGCAACCTGGCCTGTGAAAACCCTGCTAGTTCACAGAACCTCATTTGCAAACTTGTAGAATAAAGGGCTGGGAACAAGGATTCTCAAACTGAATTGGAATTTTTTCTTTAAGTTGCATTTATTCCAAATCTCATATTTTGTTTTTGTTAGTTTTTTTTCTTGTGCTGATCCTGGGGCTTGAACTCAGGCCCTAGGCACTGTCACTGAGTTATTTTAGTCATGGCTGACACTCTACTACCTGAGCCACAGTTCCACTTCTGGCTTTTTGGTGGTTAATTGGAGATAAAAGTCTCATGGGCTTTTGAATTGTGATCCTCAGATATCAGCTTCCTAGTTGCTAGGATTATAGGTGTGAACCACTGTTGTTTAACTTACGCTAAATCTCACTGAGTCTCCTAATTTTTTTTCTTTTTTTTCTGTCGGTCATGGGGCTTGAACACTGGGCCTGGGCACTGTCCCTCAGCTCTTCAGCTCAAGGTTAGTGCTCTACCACTTGAGCCACAGCACCACTTCTGGCTTTTTTCTCTTTGCTTATGTGGTACTGAGGATTCGAACCCAGGGCCTCTGGCATGCAAGGAAAGCACTCTACCACTGAGACACCATCCCAGCGCACAGTTGTTGTTTTTTTCAATTTTAACAATCACATCTAGCTGTGCATCTGTGGCTCACACCTGTAATCCTAGATGCTCAGGGTGCTAAATTCTGAGGTTCATGGTTCAAAGCCATCCAAGGTAGAAAAGTCTGTGAGATTCATTTCTAACTAAAAAACTGGAAGTGGAGCTGTGGCTCATGTGATAGAGCATCTACCTGAGCAAAAACAAAAAATAAAAGGAGTGATGAGCAGTACCTGACTTCAAGCCCTAGGATGGCACAAAACTAAAATAAAAATCACATCTGTCTTTTCTTTCCACTCCATTGTAAGCCCAGTAAGACGACAGAAGGTTAGGTTGCAGACAGATTTCAAGATCAGGTTGGAAGGTCTTCAAGGTTGTTTTAACCTGGCAAGGATTTGATGTCATTGGGTCAGTGGTCTCTCTTGCTGGCTCTCTTGTCACGTGTCCTGCCACGCACTCCCATCCGACCCCCACACTGGGGCGGGGTGTTCACCCATTCCAGAGGCCTCTGCTTTCCTTGGTCTTGCAGGAATTTACATGGATAAACTCTCTTTATTGATTTGTTGTAAAATTTCGTTCTCATGAATGCAGAATCCTCTGACTTCTCTGACCATTCCAGACCCTTCTGAGGGGTTCATGGGATGCGTATTACTGACCCCTGGGTCAGCCCCTCTGCCATCAAGGAATGGGTTTCCATACCACTCTGATGAGTGTGTCACATCCGTGTGTTCCCTGCCCCTGGCCATCATGTGGAAGGAGATGCTGGGTGAGTGTCTTAATCTCCTGTGATTCTTACACCTCAGCACTGCCTTGGGACTATGTGCGAGGTGCTGCTCTCGAATGGGTACAGGTGTCAGTCTTCACTCTGGTGTGTGGCTTGTGTCAGGTCCCTGAAAGTGGTGTGTACCCCTAAAATACAGGTGCCTGGGGGCCTGCGATAGCTGATTTAGTGGGGGACCTAGAGATGGCGGTGTGGAAGGAGCACACATTCGCTGGGCATGAGTCAGGCCTCGCCCTCCTGCAGCCAGGCATCCCGGTTCTCTGTACAAGCTATCTGAGGAATTCAGAGCCTTGGTTCCCGTTGGAAGAGGCTGGAGTATCCAGGGAGCCCTGGCAGAGCTCTGGGCAGGTCAGGAGGCCTCTGGGGTGTCCCTTTCCACCTACAGTGCGTTTGTCAAATGACACCCTATTGTGAGATGAGGAACAACTGTGCTGGGTGGTATTCCCGCACTTCTCCAGGTCGTGCCAAATATTCATACACTTTTAAATTTTTTCTTTAACTTAAAATAAATTATCATTTGTGGGGCTTGAACTCAGGGCCTGGGTGCTGTCCCTCAGCTATTTTGCTCAAGGCTAGTGCTCTACCACTTAGAGCCACAACTCCACTTCTGGTTTTTCTGGTGGTTATGTGAAGATAAGAGTCTCAGGGACTTTCCTGCCAGGCTAGCTTCAAACTGTGATCCTGAGATGTCAGCCTCTTGAGTAGGTAGGATTATGGGTGTGAGTCACTGGCACCCAGTGGGTAATGTGCCAAACACTTAGACCTTTGGTCTACACCACAGATTGTGTGTGAAAGAGTGTGTATGCCAGAGTGTACATTCTTCTTGCATTTGTTTTCATTAAACAAAGTCTCACTTTGTCGGCCAAGGCTTGTCTCGACTTTTTGTGTAACTCAAACTGACCTAAGACACTAAATCTTCTCATCTCACCCTCTGCTGTCTTGGATTACAGACATGCCTGGCTCTTTGAACGTGTGTGTGTGTGTGTGTGAGGGTGTGTGTGTGTGTGTGTGTGTGTGTGTGTGCTGCATGGGGAAGGGTGAGTATTTTTTTTAATGAAGAAGATAATTTGAATAGCTGGCTGCCCCATACATCGGTTGTTTTCTGTGGGGCAGAGGTTGAACCTCGGGTCTTGTCATGGATGTGCTCAGCCACTGAGCAGTATCCCCAGCTCTGCCCCTCTGTTCTCGGGCCTACATTCCTCCACTGAGCTGCAGCTTTTGAGGTATACTGACATCCAAAAGGGAAATTCTTGTCTTGATAATTCTTTTATTGTTGTTGTTGGACTTTTCTTCATTTTTCCAGATTAATTTTTAAAATTGTCTGTCAAGTTTTGAAAATTCGTCTTTCTGAGATGGAGACGGAGGCATACCCTACATTCCCAGCACATTTTTTTTGGCCAGACTCAAAAATAGGTCCTGGTTGTTCAGGAAGTCTTTCCTTAATGAATTAAAGGCTGGACTATTCGATGGGATAATTGAGTTACATGAATAACATAGGTGAGAACATGCTGAGGAGGAGAAAAGGAGAAACAATTGGCACACGTGTCAAGTCAAAGGTGCTGGCACATACAGTGACTTGGCTCACATACTGAGAAGAAAATAGTAAGAGCAAGCAATAAGCCTGGAACCATGTACAAAAATGTAACCAAAGAGGCAGTCCAGGGTCTTGACACAACACCTTGGTTGGGTTGCATTTTCCTTGCAAGGCTGAGCCCTTCTACCTGCCCTTGGTGTGTTTCCATCTTTCAGATTGGCACTTGAACTTCGGGATGCAGTCCGTGTTGGCAGGCAGCCCCTGAGTGTTCCATTGGGCCCTGCTGCTACACTGCAGCTATTGTGGTCCGTTACATTGACTCCGCCAAGACATGCCCCCCTCTCTCTTGCTCTCTCTCCCTCTCTCTCTCTCTCTCTCTCTCTCTCTCTCTCTCTCTCTCTCTCTCGGCTATGCCAGGAATTTTCATCCTGAGATGGGACTCACAAAACAATAACTGCTTGTTCTTGTGTCACTGTGCTCTGTAACGAGACTATTTCCACACGGGGGGTGGGGAGAAAAAATATATAGCCTGGTATGTTCTAATCAGACAGTGTATCTCATAACTCCAGGGCAAAGAATTAGGGGAGGGTCTCAAGTCTCAGGGGAACAAAAGAAAACCAAGAAGTCCCTGGAGGTTTTTCCAGGGGTCCCTAACCAGGTGGCAGGTGTCCCTAACCAGGTGGCAGGTGACAGAACTACCATGAGAGCCCTGGAAACAGAGTTTCCCAGGGCATTGTTCCTATAAGGATAATTGCAACCATTTAGTATCAGCCAGTGAAGACATCCTGGGAGTGGAAACACTAAGAGATCAGTGTCAGTGGAAACAGTGTCATTGAGAAGTGTAGGGGAGAAGATGGACAGGTCAAGACCTGGGTCAGAAATGGGTTAGATGGACTGACTGACTGTATGACATTTTACTAGAAGGCCTACCAAGATCACAGGATGATCCACACAGCAGGCCCTTACAACCTTAACATATTGTGACTTGGCAAACTGTTTCCCAACTCTGTAAGCTGTCATTGGACAATGGAAGCAATGTAAAGATACAAATTAATTCTGCTCTGTGCAGCAAGCAATGCCCCTACCCTATGATAACAGCTAGTTCACACCTCTGTTTTTTTATTTTAATACCATCAATCTGTAAACAGTGTTTTCTCTGGAATCTCCTTCCTAAGCAGGTAATCTCACTCAACTGCCTCCTCACTAAATAAGTTAAATAATATCCTCAGCACGTTTGTTTCTATATGAGAATCATTTTATCTCTTCTGTGTAATCATCTTTTTTGGGGGGGTCTGGTTGTAGGGCCTGGACTCTGGGACTAGGCACTGTCCCTTACCTCTTCAGCTCAAGGCTAGCACTCTACCACTTGAGCCACAGCATCACTTCCAGCTTTTTTTTCTTTTTCCTTATGAGGTGCTGGGGAATCGAACCCAGGGCCTCAGGCATTCAAGGCAAGCCCTCTACCATTGAGCCACCTTCCCAGCCTGTAATCATCTTTTTTTGTCAGTCAGAAGCTTGAACTCAAGGCCTGGGCACTGTCCCTGAACTTTTCTGCTCAAGGCTAACACTCAATCACTTTTAACCACAGCTTCATTTCTGGTTTTCTGGTGGTTCACTGGAAATAAATGTCTCATGGTCTTTCCTATCTGGGCTGGTATAGAACAGTGATCCTCATATCTCAGCCACCTGAGTAGCTAGGAATACAGGCATGAGCCACTAACACCAGGATTACCCATAGGTTTTATTGATAAGGAAAGAGATCCACAGAGGTGACAGGGCTAGTTTGAGAATCTTGAGGATGCTGTGGCAAGAGCCAGGACCAGTGTGTGATTTTTTGAGTGACATAGTTCTGTAGTCCTGTCACAGCTAGCCTATAATAAAAGTCACTTAGCTGAAAATGCCTGAGTTTTTAATACTTATCCCACATGTACCCACCTAAACTGGGTAGTCCAGAGTTCCAAAATATCAAAAGACCAAATGTAGAACTTCACCGTGACCCAGAATTACACACCTGGGCATTTATGCCATAGACTACAAACCAGTCCACACTAAAACCACCAGCACAACCATGCTCATTGCAGCATTATTTACATAGCCAAGGTATGGAATCAGCCCAGATACTCCTCAATGGGCAAATGAATCAAGAAAGTATGGTATATATACACAATGGAATTTTCTGTTCCTCTATCAGAAGGAATGATACTGTACCATACATAAGGAAATGGAAACACTTAGACAAATTATATTAAGCAAAGTAAGCTAGACCCTAAATAATATAGGCTATGTGCTTATAAATCTACAATTAAATACATGTAAAGACAAAAATATACTTGGACATGATAAATTATATAGGACTCGACATTCACTCAGTGATAAGAAGGATATTCTTAGGAGAGGATTATGAAGGCTCAAATAGCTATGTGCATATGATCATATAAAGTGACATTTATCAAAATGAACTCAAAGAAATAGAAACAAGCAATTTTATGCTATTTTGTTTCTTTGTTTTTCTTTTCCTTTTTTGTTTTACTTCTTTGTCACTGTTGTGATTTCTATACCTTTGGTCTTATATATAAATTCATCTCTTTGGGAGAGGGTAAAGGGGAGCACAGAAATGGTGAGACCAAATGCAAAGTAATTCAGCAATGTTACACACTAGCCACTAGGTTGAAAATGAACTATACAACTTGTGGGAGAGGGAGGTCAGATCAGGAGGGAAGAACTGGGAGAAACAAGGGAAGAAATGACACGGTTCACAAAGAAATGTACTTGTTATTTGACTTATGTAACCCTTCTGTACATCACCTTTACAATAATAATAGTAATAGTAATAATGATATTTTAAATAGAGGGCCAAAATAGATTATGCATATAAAACAGAACGGAATAAAATATCTAAGCAGTGAAAGTCCTCACAAAAGTCAGATATCAGATTTCTTTTCCACAGACCCAAGATGCCACGGAAGAAAGACCCTGAAGTAACTGAAACTTACATTTGACTTATAATGAATAATCACCTATTTCTTGTGGCTAGCCATCAATGAAGAAGGGCAATTGTACTGGGGGCAGGCTTCATGGTCTCCTTGTGGGTAAACACTTTCTGTTAACTTTGGCACAAAGTCCTGAGTTCAATAACCAGTACTGGTACACAAATACACATACACACCAATAAAAAAAGCAAAATGTACATTATTTCCATTTCCCTAAGAATCTTTTGTGTTGGGATTCTGTCTAATAAAACCATAAGCACCAGCATGGAAGGACCTATTCCTAGGGTATTTCCTAAGGTGCCACTAGGACAAATCTGAAAAATTATCTGAATGCCCTTCAATTACATTTATGCTACATCGGTACTATGCATCACACGGATTCAAATTATTTCTGTTTAAATATTATGTAAAATCATAAAGATGGTGATGTACCAGTGGCTCACCCCTGAAATCCTTGTTACTTAGGAGGCTGAGACCTGAAGATTATGGTTTAAAGTCAGCCCAGGCAGGCAATGAAGCATCAAAAAAAATTCCAGAAGTGGAGCTATGGCTCAAGTAGTAGACTGAGGACAAAAAGCTCAAAGACTGTGTCCAGGCCTTGAGTTCAAATCCTAGGGACAGCATGCACATGCAAACACACACACACACACACAAACACAAAATAAATGAATAAAGATATACATGATAATAGAATACTGTGTGATGTTCAATATATGTACATTACCTAATGTCTAAATTAGGTTAAACAAATTTGTCTCCTGATCAACTATTATTTACTTATGAGTCCTTGTCCAACTTTGACATCCTTTTTTCTGTTTGTTTTTGAGACACAAAGTGCATAATCATCTGTTTTCATGGCCCACCTGTGCAGTAGGGCACCAGTGCTTTCTCTCACCTTGTTCTCAGGTGTTCCCCACCAGGAAGCTATTATAACATGAGATTGAATATTATATCATATAGATTATATATTATATAGATTTAGATGCCCTGATAGAGCATAATATTTTTGTCATAAAAGCAAATAATATAGACAGGCTGGTTACTACATTTTATTTTAGAGGGGAAAAGGAGAAAGCAGTCCTATTTATAAGAATGCTGAATGGAGTGGCATGTGCCTGTAAACTCAGAACTTGAGGGGTTGATACAGGAAGATCATAAGCCAAGGCTAGCCTGGGTTAGCTAGTAGGACCCCGTCTTAGAACACAAGGAAAAAGATCTAGGAAGGTGGCTCAGTAGTAGAGTGCTTGTCTTGCATGCATGAGGCCCTGGGTTCGATTCCTTAGCACCACATAATCAGAAAAAGCTGGAAGTGGCACTGTTGCTCAAGTGGTAGAGTGCAAGCGTTGAGCTCAAGAGCTGAGGGACAGCACCCAGTCCAAGAATTCAGGCCCCAAGGCCGACAAAAAAAAGGAAAAACACAGAAAAGTATAGGCCAAATTGTATCTGAGGAGGGGGTAATTAAAGGAGGTCGAAGAATAATTATAATTTCTTCTTTATTTATGTGCAATACACTTGATATAAGAAACAGTATTAGGAGCTGGGAAAGTAGCTCAATGGTAGAGTGCTTGCTTTGCATACACGCGGCCCTGGATTTGATTCTTGAGCAACATATAAGCAGGAAAAGCCAGAAGTGGCTTAAGGACAACTCCAGGGCCCAGAATTCAGGCCTCATGACTGACAAAAAAGAAAGAAAAAGAAAGAAAGAAAGAAAGAAAGAAAGAAAGAAAGAAAGAAAGAAAGAAAGAAAGAAAGGAAGGAAGGAAGGAAGGAAGGAAGGAAGGAAGGAAGAAAAATCAAGATAACAAGCAAGGAAAGAAGGAATGAAGGAAGGAAGGAAGGAAGGAAGAAAGAAAGAAAGAAAGGAAGGAAGGAAGGAAGGAAGAAAGAAAGAAAGAAAGAAAGAACCAAAGAAAGAACCAAAAAAAAGAAAGAATTCCTCCTGTGTGTGTGTGTGTGTGTGTGTGTGTGTGTGTGTGTGCCATTACTGAGCTTGAACTCAGAGCCTGGGGGCTATTCCTGAGCTCTTTCTATGTAATGCTACTGCTATGCAATGTTATTGTTCTACCGCTTGAGCCACAGCCCCATTTCCACCTTTTTGTGGATAATTTATGCTAAGAACCTCATGGACTTTTCTGTTCAGGTTTGTTTTGAACCATAATCTTCAGATCTCAGGCTCCTGAGTAGCTAAAGTTATTGGTATGAGTGCCAGAACTCAGCATGGACATTTTATTAATTACACAGAAATGGTTGGGTTTTACTGGTTGGAAATTGGTAATTAGTAAGTGCAGTGCATGAAGGATCCTTGGAGTTAATGTGTAGGACCAGAAAACAGTCAAGAATCAAATGATTTTTAAGTCACAAAACAACCAGGCAACAGTGGCTCACATCCATAATCCTAGCTATTCAGGAGGCTGAGATCTGAGGATTGCAATTGAAAGCCAAGTGAGCAGAAGAGTATGTGAGACTTTTTTTTGTCAGTCGTGGGGTTTCAACTCGCCTGGGTGATGTCCCTCATCTATTCAGCTCAAGGCGAGCACTCTACCACTTGAGCCACAGCATCACTTCCAGTTTTCTAGTGGTTAATTGGAGAAAAGAGTCTCATGGAGTTTCTTGCCCAAGCTGGCTTTGAACTGCAATTCTCAGATCTCAGCCTTCTGAGTAGCTAGGATTATAGGCATGAGCCACAGCCACCCGAATTTGTGAGACTCTTATCTCTGATTAACCACCAAAAAGTCAGATGGGGCTGTGGTTCAAGCGGTACAGTGTTAGCCATGAACAAAAATAAGTTCAGGGACAGAGCCCAGGTCCTAAGTTCAAGACCTAGAAGTAAGAAAAAAGACAGAATCTTGTGCAGGTATGAGGGTAGGCTGAATAATATCTCATTCTAGATAGCATCGCCTGGTTTGGATTGTTCTAAAGTTAGGAGACATAAATGAGGCTGAGATCTAAGGATCATGGTTCAAAGCCAGCCCAGGCAAACAAAGTCTGTGAGACTCTTATCTCCAATAAACCATTAGAAAACTGGAAGTGGTGCTGTGGCAAAAGCGGTAGAGCCCTCGCCTTGAACTGAAGAGCTCACGGACAGCGCCCAAGTCCAGAGTTCAAGCCCCACGATCGAGAAAAAAAAAGTCATACATAAATAAGATTTTGACCTTAAAATTCTCACTTTATGGAGTGAAAATAAACTGATTAAGTGGGCAGAAATATCTGACACACCGAGGTGGGAAAAACTCTTTAAGTCTACCTTCCCTTTCCCAGAGTATAGAAGAAAGGTCTAATCACCCATAAGAAGTTTTCACATCTTGGCTGAGCAGATAGGCTTCTGCCTTTAACCAGAGCTATCTATCTATCTATCTATCTATCTATCTATCTATCTATCTATCTATCTATCTATCTATCATCTATCTATCTATCCATCTATCTATCTATCTACCTATCTATATCTGTTACATAATCTACCTATGTTACATAATATGTACATATATATTATATATCTTATATATAATATATTAATATATAATACACTATATATAAAAATATAGAATATATGATAAAGTGTATATATTCAATATATATATAAGATATATAATATGTAAAGTATTAAATATGTATTACATATACATATATACTCAACTCCTTCACAAAGTTTCCGGTGATCAAAGAGTTTTGCTGCTTGCAAAGTTTCCAGCCTAGACTTGTATTTCATGGTTAGAGGATACAGGCACATATAGAGAAAACAAAAGAGATTGTAAATGTCCTTCCCAGAAACTGATAACGAAGTGCGCATTCAACAGAGCACATTTTCATCTTACGAAAATCTCATAGCCAAGGACTCAAAGGCAGATGCAAACACCACCCCCAATGTCCCTCAAACCATCATCATGTCACAAGCAGCATTCCCTGGCCACAGTAGAATTAGTTATTTGTAAATATGGCTTAGTAGTTCCATGTGTATACACTAAAACAAAAAATAAATAAATAACCATTGAATAATATGTCTACATGTGTAATTAGGACACAATTATCACTTTTCAAATGATAAAAAATTAGCTGGGCACAATGGATCCCACATATAATAACAGCTGCTTGAGAGTCAGGAAGAGTGATTTCATGTTAACTGGTGCATCAAAGTTTCCAAGACTCCATCTTAACCCATGGCTGAGTCCAATGGTTCACACTGTCATCCCCAATAACATGAGGAAGGACAAGCAGAGGCGCATAGCTGAGGCTGGCCCCAGGCAGAAAGTGAGACCCTTTATCAAATCAACCAGGTGCCAGTGGCTGTATCCTAGCTACTCAGGAGGCTGAGGTCTAAGGATAGTGGTTCAAAGCCAGCCCAGGAAGAAAAGTCCATGAGATAAGAATATCTCATTGGAGAATGAACCACCAGAAAACCAGAAGTGGTGCTGTGGCTCAAGTGGTAGAATGCTAGTTGTGAGCTGAAGAGCTGATGGACAGGGCCCAAGCCCAGAGTTCAAGCCCCACAACTGACAAAACAAACAAACAACAACAATAACAAAAGTATACTCTTCCCTAAAAATACAGTAAAAAAAATCTGAGAAAGCCCACAAATATAAAATCATCAAAAGCAATCACAGTGTGGGCAAGTCTCGGAAATGGCTGCTAAAACATTTTTTTAATACTGTGTACAATTTTCAAAGCCACGATCAACAATAGATACAATAGGATTTTTTTGGGGGGGGCTGTCGTGGGGCCTGCACTCTGGGCTTGGGCGCTGTCCCTCAGCTCTTCAGCTCAAGGCTAACGCTCTGCCACTATAGCCACAGCGCCACTTCCACCTTTTTTTTTTTTTTTTGCTTATGTGGTGCTGAGGAATCAAACCCAGGGGCTCAGGTATGCAAGGCAAGCTGTCTACCACTAAGCCACCTTTCCAGCCCTCAATAGGATTTTAAATTTCAAAAATTGCCAACACTCTAGAAAAAGAACACCTAAACGCAATACTTTAAATACATAAACAACCAACTTTGGTGCACACACACACACACACACACACACACACACACATACACAGAACTTAAAAAATACATGATCTGCTTACCCATTAAAGAAATCATCAGCAATGAAAGACCAGAGCAGGCCACAGAATAGTTCTAACAATCTCCCAAAGAAGGAATAAATAACAATAAAGGAATGATAAATAACAATAAAGGAATGATATTTAGCTGATTTTTATTGTGAGAATTAGACAAATTCTGTTTAGAGAAAATATGAGTAAATTGGGATATATGTGTATGTATGTGTGTGTGCACATTATGTATGTATATATATATATATTATATATATATATATATATATATATATATATATACACATACATATAGCATGAGCTACCAGTCCCTGGCTCAAGCATTGGCTGGGATCAGGTATTATTTATCCCAAAGAAAAGCATGGTTAGCAATAGAAAAACTATAAGATCTCCACAAACCCCTTATGAAGTTATATTGTCATCTCTTAAATAAAGAAATAACTCCCTAAGATGACCAACAGGATGGCAAGTTCCCCCACCCCAGTCCCCTGTCTTTTTCAAAGTGAATAAGTTGGCTGGGAGCTAGTGGCTCACACCTGTCATCCTAGCTAATTGGGAGGCTGAGACCTGAGGATCATGGTTCGACGTCAGCCCTGGAAGAAGAAAAGTCCCTGAGACTCTTATCTCCAATGAACCACCAGGCAATCAGAAGTGAAGCTGTGGCTCAAAGTGGTATTCTGTAGATTACTATGTGCTTTTAGTGCAAAGGCTTGCGTATGGTAAAGTACCTGTTTATGGTTACAGTGTATACATATGGATACACAATCTCCCAAAATGTGTATGAAAACATTCCTTCCACCAAAATATGAAAAAGTAAGATTACTCATAAGATTTTCTAAACTGAGAAATAAAGCATATGGTATGCTGTTTTTGTATGTAGTGTGCATAAGTTCTGTTGTTACATGTGCTCTTTGTATCAGATTTCAACATTATGGTAAACTAGTGATTATACTTCAACATTTCCAGCACATACACAAATCACAAATATTGTATTATGACAAATGAAAATTACATAATAATATCTTAAGGGAATAGGTCAGAGCACAGTTCACATTAATCAATTATTCAGTAAACCCATTTGGTCAAAGGTTGTTCTAATTTCTGAGAATTTATTTTTATTGTTGCTCATCTCCAGGCCTTAACTTTTGGGTTTTCTTTTACTAGGCTTAATAAAAACTAATTAAAAATAGAAACTTACATATGATATTTTGTATATTTTAATCTCACAGCTTTAATTAAAATAATTTCACTGCAACAAAACTTTGATTCTGTATATTTTCCCATGAACATTTAGTGTCAGTAAGAAAAACATTTTATCATACATTTTCTAATTCATTTCATTTAAATTTTTACTCCCCAGCTATCTCTTCACTTCTGATTTTGGCAGTTTATATTTATTATTTCTGGGCATATGCAAAATTATAAATGTAAATACTTTGCTAGATGTTGTATATATGTAGAGTCACATGGATTTCATAAGTAAAGTAACGATGCAGGTCAAATTTCTTCATCTTTTATTTTTGCCTTTGGTCTTTTATTTGGCTTTGGACTCACCAAAGACAGACATATAGCATTTGTCATCAATCCCTTAATAGGTGTCATAAACAAGCAAGTTCATTTAATTATGGCAATATTCCTCAGACGAGCAGTTAAAAATCAATGGGTATTTCTAAAGTAGATCACCTTGAGTTAGAATTTAGGCAGAAGTTAGGAAAGAAGATGACTGAAGGTTATATTTATTTTTTGATAATATATTCAAATTGCCATAATGACTACATTTATCATTCCCAACAGATTTGAGTCCATTATGTGTAGAAACAAAAGTATGTAAAACTCTATGTATTTTAATATTCTTGTAAAATATCCTCAGTAAATCCTTCTGAATGTTATAAAATCTGTAAGCATGATTAGAAACAAGACCAAACTTTCAAATTTTTCTGCTCTATTTCCAGACTTTCATATTAAAGTAAATATTCACTTTATTAGTTCGTACAGATCTTCTGCTGATATTGAGAACAGTACAGATTTGAAATTTGAAAAAAAATATGCTTTTTCTCATGTACAAAATCTAGATGAAAAAACAGGAAGGTAGAAAGCAAATTATAATGGCATAAAAATGGATTCCGGTGGGAGATGTGGTTAGGAGAAAGGAGAATGATATTGAACTATCATCAATGCATATTCTATCACATATTAAAATGTCACTATGGAGCCTGTCATTTTTTCCAGGTAATGTATAACAGAAGGGCTCATTGTAGACAAAGATGTAGATTACTCATGCGATTGCAGACCTTATTGCTATAGTTTCTAAGATTTTGGGAGGACAATAATCAAGTAGATAAAGAACAAAACAGAATTCTGTGTCTTTTTATTTAATACATCATCGGATACTCGATTCTATGTATAATTTTATTGTATCAAAACAATCAAATTAGTGAATGCTACACATTTTCTCAATATGGTATGCTCTAGTGAGTGTTTTAGCATATATGCAATTATGAATTTATAAACAATAAACGCTACTGAAGATATGATAAAAGCATCCTGCATAACTTGTTACATAACTAGATACAAATAAAAACAGAATGTAAATTTAATCAAGAACTAAGGAACTATTTAGGAAGAGTTAGGGATAGGGAGAGAAAAATAGGAGGGGATAATTTTGAAATACATTCTAAAAGAGCTTGCAAAGACACAAAATAGATTTTTTGGAATTATGAAAATGCAAAAAAGAAACCTGTTGAAATCGTTACAGTGATGGACCCAAACAAGAAAGGGAGATTTTCAGAAAGAGAAAATGATTAAAATATATTGGAGATAGGTGTAGAGTTGCAAAAATTTTCCTCTGTACCTAAGGTAATCTAAGATGCTAAAAATATAGATATGAATGTAAATTATATCTACTATTGCTTATATTATCTAATTATTACCTAAAAATCGTAATTTAGAAAGAATAGTTTTATATTTTCAAAAATTATCATAGTTCTATTTTGCTAAACAAAGAAAAAATTTAAACTCATCTCTTCACTTAAAAATTTAAATTATCTTTAATAATTGCAAAAAGAGCTCTTAATATTTCCACTAATGTACACAATGTATCTTGATCAATATAACCCATTTCATCATTCTCCCCCCTCCACATATGAGTTTTTTCTCCTCTCACTACTCTAATTTCCAGATATTCAACAGTTGTAGTCATACTTAAGAAAGAAATCTCCAAAGATGTCCAGAGTCAATTACTGATATGATTCTAGTTCTGTTAGCTGGGAGAAAAATTAACTCCAAAGGAAATATTTACGTGGTGAATATGTGTCAGGCTGAGGGATAAACATCCACAGAAAGTACCACCAACTGTCACAGATGCCATGTCAATTTCATGGTTGAAGGGAAGACTAAACAAGAATCTGACTGAAGGAAAAGTTGAGTTTAGTGAGTTAAAGGATAGAGATGAGATTATTTGTTAAAATATTTCTGTGTTTGTGTTCACATGTACCCACTGTGTGTGGACATGTGAATCAGTTAACTTCTGACATTTGGGTCTTGTTTCATCTGTTCTTTTTACTGGACATTTTATATTATCTTTGGCAATAGCTTACATACCTCTGATGCTCTGCCTCAGAGCTGCTCTCAGGTCTCCCGGGCATCACATTTTTTGATGGGCTACCCAATGAGAAACTTCCATACACCTTTAGATACACCCATTTTAGATAATAATGGTTTGGGTGTCAGGGGAGTATTATAGAGTATTATATACAAGAGAGCATTTGCAATAGACACAGTAACAAATTGCTTGAGAAGAGATATTATTACATTATACCTGATAAAGGAGGAAAGTATTGTAAGTGAAATGAACTTTTGCATGTGTACTGCATCCAGCCCATATTATAACAATACAACAAATTCCTTGAGCAAAATATGCCTTTTTAAAAACGGAGATTCATATTAATCCTGGAATTATTATAGCTTTCTTTCTGAGATCTCTCCTGTATACAGAAAATAAATCCAAAGTTAATGCAGTAGAATTTTCTATGGCTACCTACTAGTTCCCTTAAAATATTACTAACTCTTCCTGAAAAATGGTAGAGTGCAGGGTAAGTTCGTTGAAAGCAGGCAGCATTCTCAACATGTTCTTTTCATGTATGAATGCTAAAAGGCTGCTCAGTATACATATATTAATTAGTATAAAATGTAAACAGTATTTTAAAGAAGGTATATCATATATTTCACTTACAGTGTTACTTGGATATGAAACAAACATTTTATCAAAATAGTTTGGAATTAGCATTACTTTTAAATCAATCTTTAAAATATAGAGAATGAATAATTCATATTTATCAACATTTAGTGAATACTTATGAAATTTTGTGTTTTTTCTAAATTTTCTGGTTTATATTCACAGCATATCTACTAAGTTGAATCTTTTTCTCCAGGTGCAGAAATAAAAGTATAGAAGCTTTATTATAAGGTCATAGATTTTAGATTAGACACAATATGACTAAGAAAAGTCAATCAAAAGTCAGTTAATCTGTTCTTGTTTTATTCTTTTTTGGTCAGTTGTCGGGTTTGAACTCTGAGCCAAACTCTGTCCCTCAGCTCTTCAGCTCAAGATTAGCGCTGTACCACCACTTGAGCTACTGCACCACTTCCGGTTTTCTGAGTGTTTATTGGAGATAACAGTTTAACGGACTTTCCTGCCTCGGCTGGCTTTGAACCGTGATCCCTACATCTCAGCCTCCTGAGTAGCTAGGATTACAGGCGTGAATCACCAGTGCCCAGCTAAATCTGCTCTTTTAAGAATGGTGGTTAAGACTAATATTTGCTCAGTTACACACATATTATTAATCAGCTCGTTTGTTAGAAACCAAGTGATTTCTTATTGTTGAATTATCCCCTAAGGAAAGTCACATTTAACCCTTTAGAAAATTTTCTGTAATGCACAGTTAGAATGCTGATTTTGCTACTAGCTATTTCATCTGTCACCTATTCAGCAGGTGCAGAACTAGTTATAAAAATTTTCTCCTATAAAGTTTGTATTGCTAAATTTCTCTTCCAAAAGTATTGAAGTTACCTTGATTGAATGTGTAGGATGATATATCAAGATACTATTTTTAGAAATTAAATAAATCATTTGTTTATGGAGAGTTGTATTTATTTGTAAGGTGATGAGACCATTATTATCTATGTCTGAGCTAATTCCTTTTGGGAGAATTTTCTTTGCTCTGAATCAATGGTTCTAAATTCTCCCAATAAAAGTTACTGTTCACAGTGAGATAAGGATTTTCATAGTACACTGGCTTTCTTTGGTGCCATCTGGAGATTTCACACAGCAAAAGAGGATGAGACACATAAACTGAAATATTTCCAAGTAAAAATTAATAAAACAAAAAATATTGTAGCACTCATCTTTCTAACATTTGTGTTGAGACTTTGAATTTATATAGAGCTTACTGTAAACAATGTCATTGTCATCTTTAAAGGGGAATAATAAGTAATTATCAATAATTTCATGTTCAATTCAGCACAGTCAATGATATACTTTGCTTGCACATGTATATAACTCCGTGTTGTATTAGAAGCATACATGAGAAATACATAGGAAACTAAACTTACAGAAATGTCAGCAAATTTACTGATCAGAGGATGTTAAATAATCTACACATATCTCAGTATCCATTTAGATAGAGAATTTTTTTCAGAAGTCTATTGTCAGAATTTTCAATTTGCCTTTGAATTTGGTAAATATGCTTTCACATATTACCCCTCTAAATTTATCTTAAAAAATTTAGTTTACTATTAGGGTTTATTACATTTTAGAATTTTTAATTTTAATATATGATGAATTGTGGACTTTTTTCTTTCAAACCATTATGCTAAAATATGTAATTCAATCTACATAATAACTCTACTGAAGGTTATCTCATTGGTTAAACATTTAGTTGTGATGTTTTATAGATGTTCAACCTATGGTTAAAGATATTTACATACAGTTGAGAGAAAGTGTAAAGCTCTATCATGTTATTTGAACTAGACTGTAATATCTGTACTGAGGTTTGAACTCGATGTCTCATGTTATTTCTTGGCTTTTTTGTGCAAGCCTGGTGCTCTTCTGCATCAGCCACACATCTACATATTGCTGATTAATTAGACATAAGAATATCACAGACTTTTCTGCTGAAGCTAGCTTTGAACCACAATTCTCTGTTTTTATCCTCTCAAGTAGTGAGGATAATTATGAGCCACTAGCACTCAGGTATAAACATTTCTTAATATTGATCAAGGTGAATTGTAGTAATGAACTGACAAGTTGAATTATATAATTACTTTTCAAAATAATACACATAATTTTAAAGATTGATTGTATCCCTTTGTCTGCAGAGGATGCACTCCAAATTCCCTATGGATGCCTGAAGAGCATTATGCTATGTATATTTTTCTAATCAATTCATAGTTATGATATTGTTTAACATAAATTAGGCTGAGAGAGTATGAATAACTTATCATAAAATCAAACAAGAAATACTGTAAAAATTATTTTGAAAGTTCTTCTTGAAAGAGTCAAGCAAATGCTAACACATTTGATAAGAAATTGATGCCAAACAACTCAAATAGTGTCAAGTGGAACTCTGGATAAGGACAGATGTCTATCACCAAATTAGAGTTATTTAATGCAATAGTTCTGGGTCTACTCAGAACATTTTATAGGAGTTGGTGAGAAATGCTAATTTCCAGATGACACCAAAATAAATTCATATCCTTGCTCCATGCATTCCACCTTTCCACACTTCCTTCTGATGAAAGTGTACTCTCAATAAATTATGTGCAGAGCTATCCCATCACAAGCTGTGCTCCTAAAAGCCAGTCTTGAGGAATTAGTTTCTTTTGGATATATAACACCATACATACTGATAGTTTCTCTCAGGATTTTATGTAACTGCTAAATTTTGATATAAATAATAAATTTTTAAAATGCCTACCCCTTTTGATCCCAATAATTGATTATTTTCCATATCTGTAATTTCAGAGACCACAGTACATACAGTGGATGAGAGAAATCACTCTGTGGTGTCCAAATTTGTGCTTCTGGGACTTGGACACACACACAATATTCAGGGCTTACTCTTCATAATATTTTCTACTCTTTATCTGATCATTGTACATGATACTATTGTAATTATTATCTTAATCCTCAGTGATCTGCATCACCACACCCTATGTACTTCCTGTTGGCCAAATATCCCTCATTGATATGTGGCTTTCTACAAACACCACTACCAATATGAGTGCAGACTTTTTCGGAATAAAACAAAATTTCATTTGTAGGCTTCATGTCAGAAATCATTTTCCCAATTCATTGCAGCACTTGAAATGGTACTTCTGGTAGTAATGGCCTATGACCTCTGTGTGGCCATTTGTAGACTTCTTCATTATTTCACTAGTATCAGCATGTAAAGATGCATTCAGCTAGTGATGGGTAAGTGGTATTGTTCATGCTATATGTCAACTTGTTTTGATGGTGCCACTGCTTTTCTGTGGCCCAGGGATAGACAGCTTTTTTGTGACAGACCACTGTTAGTAAAGCTTGCCTGCATGGATCTCCAAAATTTGGAAATTTTCAAGATGTCAATGGTGGAGTTGGAGCTGTGATCCCTTTTATTCTATTGCTAACCATTGACGCACACATTCTTCTCACTCTCTCCAAAAGCTCGAAAACGAGTGTATCCAAGACCCTCTTTCCATGCACCGCACACATCACAGTGGTAGTTCTCGGGCTGGGAAGTTGGCTCAGTGGTAGAGTGCTTGCCTTGCATACCTGAAGCCCTGGGTTTGATTCCTCAGCACCACATAGGGAGAAAAAAACAGAAGTGGTGCTGTGGCTCTAGTGGTAGAGTGCTAGCCTTGAGCTGAAGAGCTGAGGGACAAAGCCCAGGCCCAGAGTTCAGGCCCCATGACTGACAAAAAAAGAAAAAAAAAGACACAGTGGTAGTTCTCTTCTTTGGGCCCTGAATCTTCCTTTGTGTATGGTCAGTCAGCACCACACGGGTGAACAAATTTATCACTGGCTTTTACTCTGTTTTTACATCTCTTCTAAATCTAGCCATTTAAATACTGATTTAAATTCATTGTTTGCAATTCACAAATACAAGGAAATTGAAGTAGCTTTCTGTATTCTATCTGAACACAGTGGACCTCTCTGTACCTCACCTTTACAAATAAAAAAGACAAAAAAACTACAAATGATTCCACAAAAAAATCAAAGAAAAAAACTAGAACATAAATTATTAAGAAGAAAAAGAAAACAGTCAAACCCACGGAGATGAAAAACATATGGCTGAATGATCAATTGGTCCTTCTAGAGAGAAATATGAAAATCAAAATTGAACAGAATCTAATGAAAAGAAATACACAAATTACTAGCAAGTGTGTGACCCAATAAATACAGTATTAAGAAGCAATTGTATAGCAATAAATGGTTACATTAGAAAAAGAAATCTCAAATACCTAAATGAAATATTCCCAGCTCTGAGAAACACAGCGCCAAACAAGCTTGATACTTGCAAAAAAAATAAAATAAAAATTAGGGCAGAAATTAATTAATAAAATAGAGAAGACAAAAATATGGTCAAGTTTAAAATTTAGTTCTTAAAAAGAGAAATTTGACAATCCCACTAATTCTTACTAAAACAAGGATAGACAAGTTATAAGTAAAAGTAGAGATAAAAATGTATATCACAACAAATGCGAATTAAATCCAAAAAATGAGGAAATACTTTGAGAACCTCTATTGAAACACATTGGAAAACAACCAAGAGAATATAAACCATTTGAAAAGAAAATATTAAGCAGTATTTGTACCAGTACTGATATACCAACAAAGGGCAGCTTCGACACTGACGGTTTTTTTTTGCGGAGGGAGGGGTCTGGTTGTGGGGCCTGAACTTGGCCCGGGCGCTGTCCCTCAGCTCTTCAGCTCAAAGCTAGTGCTCTAACACTTGAGCCACAGCGCACTTCTGGCTTTTTTCTTTTTGCTTATGTGGTGGGGAGGAATCAACCCCAGGGCCTCAGGCATTCAAGGCATGTGCTCTGCCACTGAGCCACCTTCCCAGCCCCGAAACTGATGGTTTTGCTGCCACATTGTATCAGTTCTAAAAGAACAACTTTAAAACTCCTCAAACTTTTCCATGAAGTAAAATGAAAAGAAATCTTACAATATCTCTTTTCTAAAACCAGTATAATACTCATTCCAAAATTAAGTGAAGATAAAACACATTAGAATTATAGAGCAATTTGATGAACATAGATACAAAATTTCTCAATGAAATTCAATAACACATTCCAACAATTATGCACAATAATCAAGTTGGTTTTATTCTAGCTATATCAATAATTGTTCATCATAAACAAATCAAATAATGTAATATCATACACAAAGATAATAATAGCAAATATTATGTGATAATGTTTTTCTGTATCAAAACTTTATTGATCAAAATTCAACATACTTGTAAGACAAATCCTTTTGGAGAAACTAGCCATGGAAGAAATATCTCATTGTGATAGAGGCTATGTTTGACAAACTTAGCCACCTCAGGCTAAATAGCAAGAAACAAATTATTTTCTCTACAGTCATGAATAAGACAAGAGTGCCCAGTATCTTATTAAATATAACATAGAAGTTGCTTCCCAAAGAAATGATATGAGAAAGATGTAAAAAGATTAGAAAACAAAAGAAGTTAAATTATCCTTATTTGCAAATAATATGTTCCTATACTTAAATGTTACTAAATATTCATCAAAATACTCCTAGAATGAGTAAGCATTTTTGGCCTTAGGATTCAGTATTCCTCAAACACACTAAAGGCTAAAGCTCAACTCTGCAATTTTCATCCTGTCCTCTTGGGTAGAAACGAGAAGTCTTTTGTATTTATGAAGAGGATTTTCTTCAAATCACACATCAAAATACAAAATAACACATTATCCTGGTAGGTGAAGAACTTGAATTTAAGTTGAACTAAATTTCCTTTACTACTAATTAATTTCTTAGTGCAAATACGTCTAATTCTGGGCTTGTTGCTTGACAGGCCTTGTCCATTGCTCTTTCTCTCTTTATGGGGAGACCCCTTCCAGCCTCAGGCTCTGAGTCCAGTAAACAAGTTTCACCACTGTACCCTGGCAAAAGCTTAAAAGTATCTGGTATATGTAAGCATGCTTGTTTCTCTTATGTATATACAATATACATGAGTGTATATATGAATGTAAAAATATATGCAATATATATGAATACAATATGTCACATACAATATACATTATATATTAATTTTATATTACAATAAACATTATATATTATATTAATCACATATTAATGTATAATATATATTATGTATGAAATATGTTATTCATATATATTACATATGATACATTGTATTCACATATTATATATGATATACAATATTCATTTACACATTCATATGTTATATATGAATATGTATTCATATATATTATATTTTATATGAATATATATTCATATAAGCCAAAAATGTTAAGGGCACATTTTCCAATGATTATATTTTTATTTGAATAGATATATATTTTCAACTTAATTACAATTTATTCTGTTTCTAATTACCTGTTTTTAGGAAAATGGAGGAGGAAAGAAGGAAACAGCCTGGACTCAATTTTCCGCAGCTGAGGACTGTTTATTGAGATAGAGCAGCAGGAGACAAAGGCTTCCCAAGGGCTTGGAGACTGTGTGTAAAAGCTGAGCCTAAATAATTTCTTGCAGAGATCCTCGTGCTTAGGTAGGAAATGAGTGACTCTTTACCCAGTTCACAGGACTAGAGGTGAGACAAACCATCCTTTAATATGCTGAGCTAGGAGGGTTCTGCTTTAGAGAAATGCAGATGCCATAGCCTTAGGAAAGCTGAATGCTCTGATTCTGCATTGATTAGCTCCCTAATGGCTTGAATCACCAGCCTCTGAGTAGCCTCTAAGCATACCCTATATTGAAGGTTAAGGTCTATCTTCCCTAGATGGAAAAGCTCTGCTAGTACCTGAGTATGTCCATTTAAGATCTGGCATCTTGTCTTCATGGTGGGGGAGGATGATCCTTCCCCTGGGGCGTCCCCTTTCCCCCTCCCCCACCCCCCACAGGTGATAGGCATACTTGGATTCCTAGAGACAGATGCAGACATGCAGCAACTGATAAGTGGCTGAACCTGTCAGTCCAGTGCCTTGGACTGGGAGTGTCCTGTGACCCAGCCCGCTGGCCTGACCCTATTTAGGCATGGAACAGCATAGGGACCAGGACACCTGCCATGTGTGTCTCCATGATCCTGTCCTGTGTTATGTCTCCTGGCTGGACTCTAGTCACCATGGTGTCCCAATTAAGCTCTACATCAGAGCTGAATTTGTTTTTTCTTCTTTCTTTCATCTCTAGCCTATTTCCTAGCTGTGTTAAGTGTATTTGGAGGCTGCAGGCCTTTGTAAGAACTGGCTGTATGTGGCCTTATATGTAATAAATGCTGCAATATTCCATTTTCCAAAGTGTGGCTTCCCTGATAAGTTACCTTACAATAAAGATTTAAGCAAGACTTAAGATATTCATCTTTGGAGATCTTCCTTACAAGAAATCCTATGAGGATCTGGATGAAAGAATATGATACTGGGTGCCAGGCTGGAACCATGAATATTAGGAGAAATAGCTCATTGTCACACAGTTAAGTAAATCAAGTGTTTATATTTATGTCTTTATTTCTTTTGTACCTATATAATTTAAAAGACATGCATATAAAATATAGAAATAAACATAGAAGTGACATATGTGTTTTCCATGTATATGAGCTCCTTCATTCTTGTTTCTTTAAGTAATACAATTTACATAGTTCAGTAGACAAGTTACATACACCAGCAGATGAAACTGAATTGTACCATTTAAAAGAGTATTTCATTTAAGAAAAAATTGCCTTTGAATAGAACTTGCCCTTCTGTATGCTATTGCTCACAGGACACAGCTATGAATTTATGACTGAAAAATGTAGACTAATTAAGGATTGGGAGACAGCTGTGGTTTTCTTTGTTAATAATATATGGTCATAGCTCTGTACTGCAGGACTGGAAAGAATAATGTTTTCCTTTGCCATCATCAGGAACTTCTGAAGGACAATTTGATATCAGATGACTGCACTTTGACAACACTGATTTAGTTCTTAGATTTTTCATAATATTATACATATATATTCATTTATATTATTTTATATGCCTCATACAAACACTGTATTTAAGGCCCACATTCTATATTTAGGACTTTATAGTCCTTTCTTTATCCCAGTACTGAGGCTTGAACTTAGAACCCGGGACTGTCCCTGAGCTTTTTTCTTCAAGGCTAGTACACTACTACTTTAGCCACAGCTCCACTTCTGGCTTTCTGTGGTTAGTCAGATATAAGAATCTCACAAACTTTCATGCTCTGCTGGCTTTGAATGGTCATCTTAAAATCTAAGCATTCTGCGCAGCTGAGATTACAGGCATGAAACACCAGCACGCAGCTTTTTCTACTTTATTTTGAAACATTTGTCAAGACTAAGATGGCTGCCATCTTGTTCAGTTGTCATTGCTCCTTTGGTTTTCACAGCTACTTGGAAATGACTATTTGTATTTTGATCAAACAATAAACTCTTGGAGAAAAGAGTTTCAATATTTTCTTCCACCTCAATCTATTTCCTTTTCAGTATTTGCTGTGATTTCTGAGTTTCTGATCAGCACATTTTTGTTGGGGGGGTAAGAGAGAGAGTATATAGATATTCCATATGAACTTACTCAGATACAAATCCAGCTACGACACCCTAGGTATATACTTGAAGGAACTAATATACAATAAAAACACCTATGTGGCTCTATTCACAATGGGTGGGTTGTGGAATCAGACACTTGTTTTGTGCAAACACAGGAAACATTACTCCCATATTTACTCAGAGAAAATTTTGCCAAAATCTTTAATTAACTAGATGTTTGACTTTTTTCTTTTAACATATCATAAGAGTCTGAATTTTGAATTTTTGTTTGATCAGCAGAATCTACAACAGGATAATATCTATTTGGTGTCCAACTTGCAACCTCTCCAGTTCTTTTGTGCAAGGGAGAAGAGGGGTTAGCTGGTGCAACAGAATATAGGGAAAAGATTCTTCTCTTTTTAATTGACAAGCCATTCCTATTCTGTAGCTGAATGACACTTATTTTCTTTCTCAATATGTCAACTGGTCCTCATTCAACTAGAACATGGGAAACTAGGACTAGGGAAACTAATGATGGTATCCTTAAATGCCTTACTAGTAATCCAATGGCATTGCATGAGCTAGGAGTTTGGCATTTCTATGGGAACATTAAATTCAATGTTGAGAATTATTGCCTTTCCCAGGACTACAAGGAGAAATGTGAAGGTTCTCACAACTTACTAAGGGAGGATGGGAGGCCCATGAATGAATAGGTAAGTTACATTCTGTTGAAGAAGCATACAGGATCCAACCACTATCCTTTGTCTGATCATTCTTTTTCTGCACAGGGGTGAGCAGCTGAGAAAAGGAGGTGGAGCAGAGTCCTGAGTCCATCAGTGTTCCAGAGGGAGCCACCCCCTCATTCAACTGCACTTACATAAACAGTAGTTCTCAGTAATTCAGTACAGGGAGTATTCCAGGAAAGGCCCTGAACTGCTGGTGTCCACACACTCCAATGGTGATGAAGCTGAAGAAAAACACACAGTGAATCTATTCTGTGCACACCAGAGTTTCTCAGCCTAATGAAGCAGCTGTCTCCATCCATGCAGTGAGTGCAGAGTGCTCCTCAGGCACGTTCAACCTGCACCTTAACCAACAGGGGCCTGGCAAAGACTGAGATAGAGCACAGATCTCCAGGCCAAGAAATTCTACTGTTTTCTAGATGACATGGAAAATAAGTGTGATAGCCGAGAGGAGTTGATTGATAGAAAATTTTTCTGTAAGGAATTTTGTTTTATGTTGTTGTTTTCTGGTTTTAGTTTTGTTTTTGTTTTTGTTTTTTTTTTATACCGGTCCTGGAGCCTGGGCACCATGCCCGAACTTTGTTGCTCAAAGTCAGCAATCTACCACAGATCCATTTCCAGATTTTTGTTTCTATTGTTGTGGAGATCATTTTGATAAATATTAATTTCCATGATCAGAAGCACAAAGGCAGTGTAGTGCAGATTTATGTTCCTCCCCAACAGTATAATCCTTTGGTCTGTGTGTGAATGACTAGAGTCCTATTTATGTTATCATGTCCTAGTTTATTTTATATCTAACTTCCACAAAAAAGAGAAAATATTCACCGTTTTTCCCTCTGAGTTAGGCTTACCATGATTTGTTCTAGGACCATCCATTTCCCTACAAATTATGTAATATTATTCTTTTTTTTTTAGGTGAGCGGGACTGTTTCCATTACTTACCTATTGTGAATAGTGCAGCAACGAACATGGTAGTGCAAATGTCTTTAAGGTGTCCTAGATTGTGATGTCCTGCCAGATTTCCTTTCCTTTTTATTTCTTTTTCTTTTCTTTTTTGATGCTTATTTGAAGTCTTGCAGACTTTCCTGACTTCAAACCACAATCCTGAGATTCAGCTTCCTGAATAGCTAGGATTTCAGGCATGAGCCACTAGCACCTGGCTTTTTAGGGGAATTTAAAGTATTCTATTTTAATTCTTTTGTTCAGGGGAAATATTTTCAAGTTTTCTCTGCACATTCTAATTTAAAACTCTGTATTGAGATGTACAGAAAAGAACATAAAATTTATGTCCAAATCTTGAGGGTTTAAACATATCATGTAATAGTTTAATCTAACAATGCTACAAGCATAATTGTTGCTTACAATACTGTCTTTCCTCTTTTCTTAATATGCAAGTTTCATAGATGTTAAAAATGGCAACATGTTTATTGCATGTATCTTGTTGCATAACTTAATTTCATATCACTGCTATCTACTATATGATTCTGACATATGTTAAAGTAAATAGCACAAAATATCTAGGCTTCTAATCTTGACTGTTACATATATCAAACATAATTTGGTAGAACAGTATATGAATACACAATACCCAAATCCAGTGTATTATTAAATTATATTTTTGCCTAAACTGGCAATTTATATCAGGCTTCACACACTTATACTTTTACCTTAAAACTGATGCTTTTCAACATGAGTCAGACCTTCCATTCTAGCTTTATTGCTAGCTATTGGAGGTGAGAGTCTCTCGGATTCAGCTGCCTAAGCTGGCTTCAAATCCTGATCCTCAGATCTCATCCCAAGTAGCTATGACTGCAGGAATGACTCTAGTTCTTAATGATATATGAAGCCCAATTTGGGTGTAGATATTAATGATATACAAACAATCTAGAAGTCACTGAGTTGTAACCTTTCAAAAATGAGTTATTCCCATGATTTCCTTATGAAAACTTTAACAATTAGCTTATTATATCAGTCAAAATACAGTAAGATAGAGAAAAACTCAAGCATTCTACTTTAAGTCACATAATTTATGACACATTGTGTATGTGTCATTGCATACACAACCAACTTTTTTAGTCTTTCAAAGCACAGTAACAAAGTTAACAAGAAAATACATCTTTACTACAAAAGTTCACATTATTGCACTTTACATGAATTCTTATCATGATGCTCCAGACCAGGAAATAGTATCATCTACTCTTACATAGATAAGCAATTATATATAATTATACATTCATATTATATGTGTATATATAATCACAAATTGTTTGTAATTTGACTTATGTGATGCAATAAAAAGTTCTGCCCCTTAAAATATGATCAAAAATGAGTGAATACAGAAGTTGTGCTTTTTTCATTCAGCATTTCATAATTCATGGTGGAGATGTGAGGGTAATAATGCCAGCTGTGTGCTTTGTAGATAAAATTTACTTTGTAATGGTTATCAAGTGCATATCCAAATTAAATTATTTTTAAAATGATGTTTCATTCAATATAGAGCACACTTTATCCAACCATATTTGACACATTTAAACTAACTTTCTACAATCTTTGGTGCTCTAAGACTTTTGTTCTATTCCATTAAACTCTACATGTAGACTTTTCTAACAATGTTGTTTTTTCAGTTAGTAAACACTATTCTTTTTCCTACTAAATGTGGAGGAAATCCCTCTCCATGCTGATTGACAATTGGAGGATTTCCTGGATTCCAGGTTTCTCTGCATTGGTAGCTCTAGGGGGAGATGATGCACAACTTGAACTTGGTTAGAAGCTAATTCTTCAGCAAACGTTTTGAGGAAGAGCCTTTTGTTTTGTGGGTTGGTTAAATGCATAGCTGTCTCTGCTCTATCAGATTCTCTGTTGCTGAGCTGTTTTTAGAAAATTATTCTACACCTCATGGCTGGGACATCATGCTACATTCATCCCAGGGCTCCTGAAAATGCTCACACTCTGTGAATAGTCATTTCTCATCCAGCCTATTGGCTTTAGTATAGAATCAAATTATTTTCCACAGTTTGAATTTTCCCTGCTTTAGAACTGGTGATTCCCAAGGAACAAGAGCCCAGGCAGTGACAACTTGACGATCTCATCTCTATGTTTAAGGGGCTTCTGTTCAAGTGCAATTCTTACTATTCTAGGAGCCCTCTGGTCTTCTGGTATATCCAGCATCCCAGACAATGTCTCCAACTGCTCCTGAAACACATCTTGGGAGAGAATGCCAAGGGTTCACAGCCACCTTCAACAAAGACAAGAAGCCCTTCTACATACTGAAGCCCCAGGTTTAGGAAGATACTTGTGGCTATGTCCTGCTGTATTGAATGAATAGTAGCTGCTCTGAAAAGGAAGCAGAGCATAAAACGTCAGACATACACATGATTCTTCCTGTCTGCTCTGTGTACTGGGAGATTATGGCTTGCTTCTCCAGGGAGACAAACTGAGTTTACCTCTTAGAAAAGAATGTCATCAGTGAGCATCAGACTGAGCCCAATGATTCGTCCACAAACATTCTCATTACATCCTCTGCTTGTTAGTTTTGAAAACAAGAATATGTATATTTTCTAGAAGTACCCATAAAATAACTTCCAATGATAACTATATAGCAGGTCCTAAAAATGATTATTCTCTAGACCAGAGTATTTTTCTGGGTTAAGAGGGGCCAACCCACCTTTCTACCTGCACTGCCTTTGAACTACTCACCTGTGCCCCTCACACTCATAGCACAGCACCTCCACTGTTCTCCTGGCTCAGTTGTGAGTGTTCATCTCTGCACTGGAGTTCTTTCCTCTCAGGACCTTCCCAGGTTGCTTCTACAGTCAGTGTCTGACCAGTAGAAAAAGCAGCACAGTAATTTAAACATAGAAATATGAATAGGGGAAATATTAATATAATGGGAGGACAGCTATTGTTTTAGCTACATTTGGATCACTGTGACCAAAATGCCAAAGAGAACAATAAAGGAAAGAGTTATTTTGGTGCACTGTTTTAGAGTTTTCAGTCCATCATGGAAATGAAGGTGTAGAAGGGCAGAGCTGTTCACATGATTGCATGGAAGGAGAGAGAAAAAGAGGAAAGAAAAGAAAGAGCCTGAGGAGAGAGAGGAGAGAGAGACAGAAGTAGGAGAGAAGAGAGAAGAAAGAGGGCTGCCTGATTTACCAGCTTTTCTCCTCTCCTATGTTTTATTTAATCCCAACTACAGGGTGTTCCTGGCCACCTATATTGGGCCATCATGTGTTTTCCCACTTGGCAGCCTTGAATTATGCTTTAAAAAATTCCTCTGTGTCTCTGCCCAATCTAGCTAGAATCAAAATTAATTATCTTAACTACTAGTAAGTTGAATCTATGCTGAATGATATAGGAAGAACACATGGAGTAGAACCTTTCTTCTTTTTTTCTTTTTTCTTGTGAAAATACTGTACAGAGTGGTTACAATTACACGGGCAAGATCATGAGTACATTTCTCATCAAGCATTTTAGCCTCCTCCTTTGTTTCCCCTTCACATCCCTTCCCAGCCTCTCCCCAGCCCCTATCCAATCCTCCCCCCCACCAAAGTTGTAAAGTTGGTTTTTGACATGACAACTTGTACTTCTCATTGTTGCAACAGGTCCACCTGTATCCTAATTTAAACGACTTGTTTGGTACTGGCATAATAACAGACCTCAGGACCAATGGAACCGAATTGAAAACCCAGAAATTAACCTACAGGCCTATAGCCATCTAATCTTCAATAAGGGAGCTAAAAAATACAATGGAAGAAAGACAGCCTCTTCAGTAAATGGTGCTGGCAAAATTGGTTAACTACGTGTAGAAAACTAAAGCTACATCCTTAGATATCACCCTGCACCAGAATCAACTCCAAATGGATCAAAGACCTCAGAGTCAAAGCAGACACTGAAAACATTACAGGATGGAATAGGAGAAACCCTAGGTCTCCTTGATGCAGGCCGAGATTTTCTTAATAGAGACCGCAAAACACAACAATTCAAAGAAAGGTTGGACAAATGGGATTGCATAAAGTTGCAGAGCTTCTGCATGACAAAGGACATAGCTAGCAAGATCAATAGAAAGCCGACGTATTGGGAGAAGTTCTTCACTAGCCATACAACGAACAAGGGTCTCATATCTAAAATATATTTGGAACTCAAAAAATTAAATCCTCCAACAACAAATCCTCGAAGAACCTTTCTTCTTAAGAAACAAGAAGAAATGGAAAGAGGGACACTTCAGAATAAACACACTCCTGGATTCTGCCAGGGATTTGACTTAGACCTTGTTGTGAGTATGCACTATAGCCTATCCAATTGTGACATTTTCTGAAGACTCTGGAAAAAAAGCTGGTCAAGTAAGAAACCATTACCAGGATTCTGATAGAATTTATAGGAAACTGACAAAGGATTGCTGCTGTAAACACCTTGGTAATTTTGAAAATATTCAAGAAACTGCCTGTGGGACTATCACTGCTCCTGTCTGGTGTGTGACAGGTATGTCATGCTCACCTAGAAGTGCTGGAATAGCCAGCACTAAGAAGAGAAGACTTTCCTCCTCAAAGTGTTCTTTCACATACATGTATTGACAAAGATATATAACATACCAGTCAGCCAAGGAGAAATGTTTATAGAGCTCAGATTCCATTTCATAGACAGAGATTAAAGGCTGGGTTTCTCTCTGAGAATCAGTAAGCTGATAACTGGTACTCTGTATCTCTTGCTCATCCGTCTTTATGTGCATTTCTCAATACAAATAGTCATGCCCTCTTCTAACAGGAACACAAGCCACCTTGCATTAGCCCACTCTAAGGCCCCCAGTTAAAGATCCTACCTCCAATTACAACCACCTTCAGAGATACTGGGTGCTCAGCTTTTGGTGTATGAATACTATGAAAACACAGCTTTTAATACATAGCATGAAGATTCTCTTTATGTGGCAGTAAGGCAAACCACACAGGCAGAGAATCAGTTTCACAGTCAGGCCATACAATTTGAAATCCACTCATTGAGTACTTGATTATGTGCTCTCTAAAATGTCAATGCTAGATCATAGTAATGTAATTCTATCTTTTCAGAGTTGTGGAAGGTCAGATGAGATAAAGAAATAGCATTTAGAATAGCACCTGAAAGTGATTACCCAAGTCTCTTGCTACTACAAAAATCAGATCCTAATGCTGCGCAGTCAGGATCGTGTCACAAATTCTCTAAAAGTTTACATGTATGTTCCTAAATTGATATCATAGTATTCTATGTATAGAATCTATAAGATGTTGGAGAACAGCTTTATTGTTTCCAATCATTGAGTCATCAGTTTGCAATAAAGGAAAGACTAAGTGTTTCTTTTAAGGAATGGCTGTAATTGCAAGATGATAGAGATGGCAGGGCATCAGGACAACTGAACTGCAGCACTGAAGCTGCCCCCGTTGTCCTGACTGACAGTTTTCCTAGTCCCACCAGCAGGATTAGAGCTCAGGACAGGGGCCTCTCAGATACGTCTCTATAGGGTGGCTGTGAGACCTAGTCAAGACAGTGTAATGTTAGATTCCTCAACAGGGTGGGAGAATTGGACTAAGAATCAAACCCAGTCTTTCTCTACTTAATCCAATTAGAGTCCAAGTCTCTTTCCCATCCATAAAAAAGATTTATATATAATTCCATCATTAAGCAAAACAATGTATTAATTTTCATAAAATGAAATCAGATACTTTTGTAAAGATTGTAGGAATCCTAACAGTGTATCATAAAGGTGTTCAGTAAATTTTTCTCCAGCATTCTTTCTTTACTGAATTTTTGCTTTTGTTCTCATTCTTATTCTAAGCTGGATCCAGAGATCATAAAGGCAGGGATTGTAAAGCTTTTGCTTTAGTTTTTCACTCCTCACTTTTCCAGTGTTTCTACTAGTAGAGTGTTGTGGCTACCACCAGAGAGCAGTGCCTCCCTCACTCTAGAAGCCCATGGTTTTCAGTCATCCGTGGTGTGTGGGGTGTTTGGCAGAGAAGTGCTTTTACATGTACTCAAAGCAAGTAAGTGAGATGTATTGACCAGCAGGCAAAAAACTGGGGCTTGGTGTGGCAGAAGAGCTACATACATTCTCAGTGACAGGAACTCACTTTTTGCCTGAGGAGTCCAGGTCCATTTTAGGGTCCACAAGTGTATCTCCTGTATTTCTATAAGAAAAAAGGGTGGGGGCTGGAAGGTGGCTTAGTGGTAGAGCACTTGCATTTGCATGCTCGAGGCCCTGGGTTCGATTCCTCAGCACCACATAAGAAAAAAGCCTGAAGTGGCGCTGTGGCTCAAGTGGTAGAGTGCTAGCCTTGAGCTGAAGAGCTGAGGGCAGTGCCCAGGCCCAGAGTTCAGGCCCCACGACTGGACCCCCCCAAAAAAAAGAAAATAGGGTGGAGACATTCCTGAATGGCTTTGGTGACTATGTGGCTTCATCTGATCAGTGAGTTATGGCTGTCTGTGACGAGAACAGGGAGGCAAAATTTCAAAGGCCACATTGTTTAGAGTTGAATCTTGTTGACTTTTTAATGTAGTTTGGAAAAAATGACTAATGGTCTCTAGAAAGGAGTCAACAGCCAACAAGAAGAGAAAACTCAGACTTTGAGCATCCAAGAGGTGAAAATGCCACCTTGAGTTGCAATTATATGACATCCATATTCAGCCTGCAGTGATACAGACTGGATTCATACTCTTGATTCTTTGGAAGCCCTTTCACTTGAGAGCCAGAACCTGCAGTGGGAAAAAGAAATAATAAGCTCAGAACTGTCCACTCCCAGCAATGTCTCAAGCCCATTTTCAGTGCAGTGGCCGTCTATGTACTCAGTTGTCATGAAAAACGAAATCCAAAATGTACTCTGATTTATTATCAGAGTACATTTATTAGGAAAAGGAAGCACTGAGTACTAGGTGAGCATGAGTAAGGACTGCTCAGGACTGGAAGATGCCCCTGTTCTATGTGCACCCCAAGGCCAAGGCAGATCTGTGAGATGCTGAGGTACTTCTCACCTTCTGGTAATTTTGAGGACAGGAGGTACATTAGGCACTCAAGTGAGATGGATCTTAGGACAATTACAGCCAACTCACTTCACAATGAGGAATTGGGCCAAAAGAGAGGCAGAGAGCTGAATCTTTGAATAATGGAGATAAAGATCTGAATCTGACCCTGCCATATAAGATTCTGTCAGTTTCTTTATAAGAAAATATAAAATTTTCATAATTTTCCCCTTTATGTACAAATGTATTTTCGTAATTACTAGGTCTTACTAAAATTTCCATATTGAATTGAACTCCATTGTACAACTATAGAAAAATTTTTAAAAGATAAAGATAAATTGATAAAAAAGTAAATAAACCTTCAGAAAAATTTAAATATTCTGCTTTAAAAGCTAATTCTTCTAAGATCGAATATATCAGTTTTTGTCCTTTTATCTTGGTCTTATTAAAATAAGCGCATGCTATTTATAGTTTTCTTCATAGTTTTGACACTATAAAAAGTACATGTGAAGAAAATCAGGGAATTTGCATTCATATGCATGCTTGGTGAAAAGTAGGAAGACTGGGAAGTGAGGTACAAGGCAGAGACTCTCAATAGCCAGCCACACCTTGTCCAATTACTATTACCTATTTCATAGGCACCCAGAGAGCCAGGGAAGGTCTGGCTTTTCTATTCTATGCTGACTTACTCATTTTCTCATGAATTAAAAACAAAAAAATGTTTTGTTTTGGGTTTTCTGGGGTTCTGAACTAAGTGGATTGAGCTTGATGGACAAGCTTTCTACTCCTTGACCCATACACCCATACCCTTTATTCTTTAGTTTGCTTTTCGTACAGTTTTGGTACTTTTTACCCAGGACTGATTTAAAGTGATAATTTTACTTCCACTCATTATATCTAGGAATATAGGTTGAGCAACCACACCCAGACTGAGTTTTTATATTTATTTACATTTTAAATTTAAATTATTTTTATTATTTCAAGTAGTTATACAAGAAGTTTCAATTCAATGTAACACTTGGTGAATACATCGAGTCTTAATCAATGTCATCCCTGCCATCATATTTTCCATCTCTTCAAACCTACCACCACCCCCCAAATTTCCACGATCCATTTTCACATATAAACACTGGATATTATGACTGCAGTTATTCACCTGTCCTATCTCCATTTGTCTGCCTGAGTTTATATATATTATCAGCATTATTTGTATTTGTTAGCAACTGAGCTTTATATTATAGAAAACTGAAACAAATGTTTTTTGTACAAATTTATTTTTTCTTCTACGAAGCAGAGTTGTAATAAGCACCTACCATAGGACATTGCTTCTTGATGCTTTATGAGGCCCACAATATTTCTAACTTAACATATTTCATCCTTCAGGTATAAATTGTGCTTTAAAAGAAGCAATTGGGGATCCTGAAATCTTATGCATCTTCTAGGCAGAGAGAAGAGTATCATAGGGCCATGGGTACTCACTGTCTGCATCAATCTTGTCCTGAAGCTGCAAGCTTCCCTTTCATTTACCAGTTGTTACCTGACCACATCTATGTGTAAAGGAGAGAAGCTATCAGGGTGACATTTTCGTCTGACTGTGACATTTTCATCTTGCCACTTCTATTAGTAAGAAAAACAAGAAAATAGACATTGAATATGGATTCTTCTACTCCTTTAGGGCATTTTAAGATCTCATAATATTTTCATCATACTTACCTTTTATTTTTGTCAGTCATGGGTCCTGAACTTTGGGCCTGGGCACTGTCCCTTAGCTCTTCAGTTCAAGGCTAGCACTCTACCACTTGAGCCACAGTACCACTTCTGGCTTTTTCTGCTTATGTGGTTCTGAGGAATAGAACCTAGGACCTCATGCATGCAAGGCAAGCACTCTACCTCTGAGCCACCTTCCCCGCCCCATACTTATCTTTTAATTGCTATATTTTATTGTTCTCCTAGTGCTGTAAAAATCTCCTTAAACATTACCACCTGATTTCTCTCCATATCCTTATTGAAACCTCTGCCACAAGCACGTAGCTTTATACTCATCGCACCAGTGTAGACCTCTAAACTACAGTGGACAGAATCTTTCTAGAGAAAACTCCAGGTCTGTCCAAAAGGGATTACTCACTGCAGGGCCTGAGCACATAATCTCATACAGACTACAACTCATGACAATACAATTTCACTTATAAGTCACATCCACTAATTAATTTGATTCTCTCATTTATCAAGGTTGTGTGTGTGTGTGTGTGTGTGTGTGTGTGTGTTCATATAGGGCTGGGCCTGCAAACCATTTCTCAGTATTTTTGCTCCACCTTTTGAGCCACAGCTACATTTTTGGCTTTTGGGAGGTGAATGGGAGATAAGGCTCTCATAAACTTTCCCGCCTGAGTTGACCTTCAGCCATGATCCTTAGATCTTAGCCTTTGTAATGGCTAGAATTACAGGTGTTGCCTGGCTTGTCGGGTATTTTTAAGCAATGTTTAATATATGAGATAAAAGACTAAACCCTTAGGATATAGACTAGGATACTATTAAGATTAATTTCCTCATACAGTCAGATAAACCAAGAAGAGAAGCAACACCCACAAAGTTCTAATGTGCTATGGAAGAACAGGGGAAGCTGCAAACAGCTGTGTTCTGGGAGAAGAAACAGCACTCAGACAAGAGAATAGCCAGTGCTCTCATCAGAAGGTGAGGTGAATAGCGTTGATTATAGTGACTACAATTTATGCAGGAATAGGGCCTGAGAAAGAATGGAGGTTTATTAAGCAAATGGGTTATTCCATGGTTGTAAAGTACCCACCCCAGGAAGGTATCTCAAAAAGTGTTCGATCTTTTCTCTTGTAGCCTCATCTGGACCCCAGACAGGCATCTAAACTCCAGAGTAAAGTCCACATTCAAAGGTAAAGAGCATTTTTCCAAGTCTTTCCCTTTCCTTCCCTAATTCATTGATATACAAAGGACAAAGGGGGACCCAATGAAACAGTGATACTAATAAGACCATATGTTGATAATGATCTGTACAACTTGGGGAGAAAAATGAGGGAGTAACAAGTTTGGCAAGAAATGTACTGACTACTTTCCTTCTGTAACAATAACCCCTTTGCACATCACCTTGACAATAAAATTAAAATTTAAATAGATAAAAATATAAAGATTAATCAATTGTTCCCACACCATTTAATAAAGAGGCTGTCTTGCTTTCATTCTATTTCTTTTTAGATCCTTTATCAAATATTAGGTGGCTATAGGTCTATGGGTTCATTTCTGGGTTTTCTTGGTTCATTTCTAGGTTTTTGATTCTATTCCATTGGTCCTCAGGGCTGTTCTTGTGCCAGTACCAAATTGTTTTGATTACTATGACTTTGTAGTAAAGTTTGAAATTTGGTACTGATATTCCCCCAACACTCTTCTTTCTAATGATTGTTTTTGCTATGAGATCTTTTTTATTGTTCCATATGAATTTTTGTATTTCTTCTTTTTCCTTGAAGAATGAATTGATATGTGTCGCATTGAATTTGTAATAGCCTTGAGACGTATTGCCATGTTCATGATGTTGATCTGAGGTTTTTTCAGTTCCTAAATTCTGCTTTCATTTCTTTTGTCAGGTTTTTAAAGTTTTCATCATAGAGGTCCTTTACTTCTTTAGTTAATTCCTAGGTATTTTATTTTTTTTGTGGGGCCATTACAAAAGGAGTTGCTTTTCTGACTTCAGCTGTACTCTTCTCATTGTTGGCAACAGAATCAAATCCAAATGGATCAAAAACCTTTGAGTCAAAGCAGACACCCTAAAAACTTTACAGGAAGGAATAGAAGAATCCTTACCTCTCCTTGGCACAGGTCAAAATGTTCGTAATAGAAACCAAAAAACACAGCAAATCAAAGAAAGGTTGGACAAATGGGATTGCATGAAGCTGCAGAACTTCTGGCAAAGGACATAGCTAGCAAAATCAATAGAAAGCCCATGGATTGGGAGAAGATCTTCACTAGCCATACAATGCACTAAGGTCTCATATCTAAAGAATACTTGGAACTCAAAAAATTAAATCCCCCAACATCAAATCCTGAAAGAAACAATTGCCTGATAAATAAGTGGGCTAAAGACTTAAAAAGAAACTTCTTTGAAGAGGAAATAAGAATGGCAATGGACACATGAAGAAATGCTCAATCTCTCTAGCCATAAAAGAATTTCAAATCAAAACAACATTGAGATTCTACTTCACCCCTATTAGATTAGCTATAATCAAGAAATCTAATAACAACAGTTGCTGGAGAGGATGTGGCAAAAAGAGAGCCCTCTTGCATTGTTGCTGGGAGTGTAAACTTGTTCAACCACTTTGGAAAGCAGTATGGAGGTTCCTCAAAAGATTCCACATAGAGCTCCCCTATGACACAGCAATCCCACTTTTGGGCATTTACCCAAATGATCACAAACAAGACCATACTAAAGCTACCAGCACAACTGTTTATTGTAGCATTGTTTACCATAGCTAAGATATGGAACCAACCCAGATGCCCCTCAGTAGATGAATTGATCAATAAAATGTCACACACACACACACACACACACACACACACACACACACAACGTAATTCTATGTCTCCAGCAAAAAGAAGGGCATTGCTTGGCAAAAATTAAATTAATTGAAGTAAGCCAGGCCCAAAGAAGCATAGGTCCCATAGTTTTCCTTATTTACAATAACTAGTATAGGCTGCGACAAGCAGAAAAGGTCAGAAGCTATGTGACCATATCAGATGATATGACATATGACCATATAAGATGATCTTAAGTGAATAAGCCCCAATATAGGGACACAAGTGGTTTTTACTTGTTATCATTTCTAATGTATATATTATGTACCATGTGACATTTTTGTTTCTTTGTATGTTCCTCCCCCACGGTATAACCTCTGTTTTCAATGTATTTGATGTGGGTGCCCTGCATTTTGTATATATACTTCTCTAATTCAGGGAGGGTAAGGGAAAGAACAAAATGCTTAAATAGGGATACAGGTTGACCCATTGTAACAATGAGAAATACAAGACACTATGTTGAAAAACGAACTTTACAATTTAAGAGGGAGTGGGGGGTTGGGCGTGGGGGGCAGTGTAGGTGTGGAGGTGTGAGGGATGGGATGGTAGGGGAAAAACAAAGGAGGAAGCAACAGTGTTTGATAGGAAATGTACTCATTACCTTGCTCATGCAACTGTAACAATAAAAATGTATTAATTTTTTTTAGAAAAGATAAAGAGCAGGTTTCACAGACAGACATCAACCACAAGAGATGTATGTGATATCTGAGATGTTTTATACCATGTTTTTAGTTGACCTTGTAACTTCCTCAGAACTGTAGCATACTCCCCTGACACTATCCATGACTAAGCCTCTGTTATTTCCAGAATGGGCCCATTAGTTCTTGGAAACACAGATTAAAGACAATTTACCTTCCCTAAGGAAGTAGCTCTACCCCTGAAATTTACTCATAGCACCAACTAATCTTATTTCCTTTCTGGGTAATTCCAGTGTCAAAACAAAGAGTCTGAACTGTTCCTGAGGAAGTCCTGGGAGCAGTGTGTCCCAGGCCAGTTACACTAAGAGAGATAATGCCTTCCACCTGAAGAACTAGATCTCAGATTCAGCTGTGAACTACTGTTCTCAGAGTCCCAGTGGGAGGGAGCTGAACCCAAATCCAGAGGTCATGATTGGGAGGGGATGCTTTCTCTCTCCAGAATCCTGCGCTAGAGGTTTCCATCAAAATGTACAAGTTGTAGTACTTGAAAGCCAAGGGCCCTGGGGTTTCTGTTTTGCTCTCAGAAGAGGTATTAGGGGAGGCATTGTAAAGTGGACCCTGGTTCTATTTCTCAGGCTTGGCCCTGTTTACAACCTGGTTGTCCCTTCTAGGTCAGACATTATTGATGAGTGACAATAACTGCTCTATGACACTGTACTGTTTATCTGTTGGAATATTCCCTCAACTATTAATATACTCAGAAAAATGTTAGAGCCAACATTGTGAATACTTAGGAATAGCAAGAAGACTTCATTTATTTTTCCTTTGAGTTTCCCCTCACCAGGTACTCTAGAAATACTTACTATGAAGACAACATAGGAGAAGACATGTCCTCTTGCCCTGCGCACTGTGGGGGCAGAACAGCTTAGTCAGTATAGGCTGTAACCATGGTGTGTCTAGCTTGCATTGTACTGACCTTTGCTCTGACCTTGCACTTAGCCTGGCATGCTAAGGAATGACTAGAGTACCTGGTGAGGGGAAACTCAAAGGAATTGCTATATCATAGAGTAGTTGAAGGATTGAAGTTTGGAATTGTTACTCACCCAATGCTTGCTAAAAACTGATTTTTTTATTCAGGGTCTTTTGCAGTTCTATATAAATATCTGGATTGCTTTTTTAATTCATTAATGATGTTGGGCTTTAAAAGGATATTGCATTGAATTTATAGATTGCTTTTGTCAGGATTTCCATTTCATGGCAATTCTACCAATCTGTGAGCATATGAGGTTTTGCCATTTCCTTCAGTCCTCAATTTCTGTCTTTAAATTTTCAAGTTTTCACCATGAGGGTCCTTCACATCCATGGTTAAATAAATATGAACAATAGACACAAGAAGAAATGTTCAACAGCTCTGGATGTAAAGTAAATGCAAATTAAGAGAACGCTGAGATTCTACCTCACCCCAGTTAGAAAGACTATCAAGAAAAAAGAATCATAGATGCTGGAAAGGATGCAGCCAAAAGAGAATCCAAATACATTATTGGTGGGAATGTAAGCTTGTTCAACCACTCTGGTGAGCAGTATGCATTTTTAATTAAATATAGAACTACTCTATGATATATCAAGTCCACTCTTGAGCATTTACCCAAAAACCAGTATACAATAAAACCACCAGCACGAGTGTTTATTGCAGAACTATTTGCGATGGCCAAGGTATGGAATCAATCCACATGTCCCTCAATGGACAAATGGATCAAAAAAGTGTGGTATATATACACAATGGAATTTTACTCATTCATAAGAAGGAATGACATTGTAACATTTGTAAAGAAATGGAAAAGTGGAAAAATTATGTTAAGTGAATTAAGTTAAGCCCAAAGAGACAAAGGATCCATGTTTTCCCTTTTATGTAGAAATTAGATTTAGTTTACAAACTCATAAGTAAATACATTGGGTAGTATGCATCTTAGCTGGTTGCTGCTTAAAAGTGGATTTTGAGCTTTCTTGAGGTTCATTTTGCAAGCTCAGATCCTATCACAAGATTTTCAAACCACCACGGATGTGTGTTTTTCTTTGGCCAGCAGATCTTCTGCAGTCAAGTGATGCCTCTACCATTCTCATGTGCAGAATGTCCTGCTTGAAAGTTGTATGAAGGGATTTGTCCACAATTCTTCCAGAGAAACTACTGTATTCTTGATAACTCCGAAAAATATAATAACTGAATAATAAAAGAAAACTGATATAATTTTTTCCAAGCCTTTCCATTTCCTATCAAATGGGGCAATGTCATTCTTATATTAAGTGAAGTAAGCCAAGCCCAAAGAAACATAGGTCCCATGGTTTCCCTTATTTGCAATATCTAGTAAATGTATGAGTCAAGCAGAAAAGGTCAGATAATGTGATGTTAGGAAAATGAACCCTTAGATATGTATTTAAATGTTTTTTTCTTTCATGCATTTGTTTCTAACTCATTTATAAGATTATTTCTTTGTAGCTTTATATGTCCCTCCCCCACAGTATAACCCCCACTTTCACTATATTTGATGTTGGTATAATTTGTGGAGGAGATGGGGAAAAATAAGTCGTTTAAGGATACAGGTGGACCGTTGCAACTATGAGAAGTACAAGTTGTCATGTCGAAAACGAACTTTACAACTTTGGTGCGGGGGGGGGGAGGGAGGACTGGTGGGGGGGCGGGGGGAGGCTGGGAAGGGATGTGAAGGGTAAACAAAGGAGGAGCCTGTAATGCTTGATAAGAAATGTACTTATTATCTTGCCCATTTATTTGTAACCACTCTGTACAGTATGTTCACAAAAAATTAAAATTAAAATAAAAAAATGCAGAGAAAAAAAATAAAAGAAAACTGAGGCCATACTACTATCCTGCTAAATGGTACAATGGAACCATACTGTATACCAACTTTTCTAATCGCTTTAAGTTCTCAGCTTATATAATATTAGCAATTTCAAATGGTACAATCCATAGGTTAATTATCAAATATTTACTGAGAAGCTACTAAATGCTAAAATCAGTCTTTTTATCTATACAGTTATCCCGGGAAGACTGACTGGAAAATAGGAAATTCTTTCACTTCAAAGGCTCTTGTGGAGAAGGAATCTAGTGCCACACACTAGTGTCTTTTGAGAATCTATTATGATTGATGCTTTTCCCATGTTATAGCTACATGTGCTGTTTGGAACACATATGAAATGAATCCTTAAAAAAGTTTTTTTTAATTTTATTTTATTTGTGGTTACAATTACATGGGCAAGGTAATGCATATATTTCTTACCAAGCATTGCAGCCTCCTCCTTTGTTTACCCTTCACCTCCCTTCCCAGCCTCCCCCCTCCCCCCCACCCAAACCTTCCCCCCTGCCCCCCACCGACATTGTAAGGCTCGTTTTTGACATGACAATTTGTACTTCTCATTGTTGCAACAGGTCCACCTGAATCCTTAAAGGACTTGTTTTTCCCCATCTCCTCCACAAGTTATACTGACATCAAATATATTGAAAGCGGGGGTTATACTGTGGGGGAGGGACATACAAACCAACAAAAATTAATCTTATAAATGCGTTAGAAACACATGCATGAAAGAAAAAAAACATTAAAATACCTATCTAAGGATTCATTCTCCTAACATCACAATATCTGACTTTTTCCGCTTGACTCATACATATACTAGATATTACAAATAAGGGAAACCATGGGACCTGCGTTTCTTTGTGCCTGGCTTATTTCACTTAACATAATTTTTCCAAGTTTTTCCATTTCATAACAAATGGGGCAGTCATTCTTTCTGATGGAGGCATATATTTCCATTGTGTATATTTACCACATTTTCTTGATCCATTCATCTACTGCGGGGCATCAGGGTTGGTTCCATATCGTACCTATAGTAAATAATGCTGCAATAAGCATAGTTGTGCTGGTAGCTTTAGTGTGGTCTTGTTTTTAAACATTTGGGTAAATGCCCAAAAGTGGGTTGAACTAAATATTTAACATGAATTTTCCAAGATTTGACACTGAATCATGCATTTTTCAATGATTCCATTTTTCTTATTATTTTGAAGCTTCAAGAGGCTTTTAAGTTTATGATAAATAATAAACTTTAGGCATAAATATTTACATAGCACTCACACATACAGTATTCTCATTTAAGATTGCAAACAAAGACAATATAAAGTATGCACTAGCAATCAAGTAGAATATTAGGAAGAACTTAAAGGTAATCAAGTGTCTGTGTGCATTAAAAATAATTTAGGATTCAAATGTTTTTCTTTCTTGCGATGGTTTCTAACATATTTATGATTTCTTTGTTGCTTTGTATGTCCCTCCCCCACGGTATAACCCTTATTTTCACTGTATTTGATGTTGGTATAATTTGTGGAGGGGGAGGGAAAAAACAAATAGTTTAAATAGGGATACAGGTGGACCCATTGCAACAATGAGATGTACAAGACATTATGTTGAAAAATGAACTTTACAACTTTGTGGGGATCGAAGGAGGGGGGAAAGGGTATATGGGGAAATGGGGGACACGGGGGAAGAGGGAGATGGGAAGAGATGAGAAGGGGAAACAAAGGAGGCAACAATGCTTGATAAGAAATATACTCATTACCTTGCCCATGTAATTGTAACCCCTCTGTATGGTACTTTCACAATAAAAAAAGAGAGAAAAAATGTAAAATATTAAATCTTGTGCCACTGAGCCTCTGGAATACACAGGGGAACCTGCTTCACTTCTGCCTGTGATTAAGCATCACTTCTCACCTCAGGACGCCGAACATTTCTCTGGTGCATGTTAACTAAACATTCTTGTGAGCCATGCAGGTATTACAGCCCCTCACTGCTGATGCTTCTTCAGTAAGGAGGCCATATACTGTCTCACTCATCCCAGTGCAGATGTAGTGGAACCCCTTCTGACAGGAGGCCTCACAGAGGATGGCATTCTGATCGCCATTCACTTGTGCAAATTCAACAAGGATACACAGGATCAGAAGAGAAATGGCCAAGGCAGCTAGGGGTGAAGTTTTATTGCTTTTCTCTGCACTGCATACCGCAGCTGCACCTCTGGGGTGCCATGGCTTATTCTGTGTCCCATTGGCATGGATGCTGTTTGTGGCTTCATTGCTTCTTGAATGGCTCTTCTCTGGATTGACTACATTGTTTCGGGTAACATTTTTCAATTCAATATTACTCTGACTCACCGTGTCCTCCATATTTAAGTGAAGTGGAAGAGTGGAGGAATGTTGATTTGTGCTTTTGGTGGCTCCTTGGGCAAAGACTTGTTTCAGAGGTCCTGCTTTTGCTTGACCAAAAGCGTTTGGAGGTGGAATAAAAGAATGATTTCATTCTAATGAAGGGGTAAAATTTGAGTTATTTACAGGCACCGGAGTGCAATCTCCTCTGCCTCAGCAGCTCAGGCGCTTGGTGGGAGCTGTAGTGCGTGTGGGACAGGGCATCTGGGACTCTTGCCACAGAGGCAGGACCTGGGCAGAGGCAGGCCAAGCGCATGGCCCCTTAGAGCTCTCAGGACCCCTAGGAGGAGGACAGGAGTGGAAGGAGGAGCCTGGCCCCCGTGACAGCCTCAGCTCCAGGTCCCAGACACAAAGCTCCAGACTGGGAAGCCGCTGCCAGTACCTGCTCCCGGGATAGCAGGCGATGAACTGATAACTTTTAGCTGAATTATATGACTGGTGTGGTAAGAGCAAACACTGAAAATGAAGCTCTTGCCTTCATTTTATTTATTTATTTTTAATGTATTTTATTGTGAAAAAACTGTACCATTACATGAGCAAGTTACTGAGTACATTTATCAAGCATTGTTTCCTCTTCCTTTTTGTAGGTTTTGGCATTTTTTAGCATTTTAATTTTTTCTGTAATAGTCATCTCAAATTGCATAGTAATACTGTTGCTTTTCCTTTTATTATTTATTAAAATTATTATTATTATAATTATTAATTTATTGTGAAAATACTGTACAGGGGGTTGCAATTACATGGGCAAGATAATGAGTACATTTCTTATCATACATTGTTGCCTCCTCCTTTGATTTCCCTTCCCATACAAGGGAACAGCATGTGTCTATTGGCCATCCTTTGCTCCTCCGAGAAGTTTCTCTTTAAGTCTTTAGCCCACTTATTTATTGGGCAGTTGTTTCTTTGAGGATTTGTTGTTGGGGGATTTAATTTTTTGAGTTCCACGTGTATTTTAGATATCATACCCTTGTCCATTGTATGGCTAGTGACGATCTTCTCCCAATCCTTGGGATTTCTATTGATCTTGCTAGCTATGTCCTTTGTCATGCAGAAGCTCCGCAGCTTCATGCAGTCCCATTTGTCCAACCTTTCTTTGATTTGTTGTATTTTGCAGTCTCTATTAAGAAAATCTCTGCCTGTGCCAAGGAGACCTAGGGTTTCTCCTATTCCATCCTGTAATGTTTTCAGAGTGTCTGCTTTGACTCTGAGGTCTTTGATCAATTTGGAGTTGCTTCTGGTACAGGGTGATATATAAGGATCTAGCTTTATTTTTCTACAAGTGATTAACCAATTTTGCCAGCACCATTTACAGAAGAGGCTGTCTTTCTTCCATTCTATTTTTTAGTTCCCTTATCAAAGATTAGATGGCTATAGGTTTGTGGGTTCATTTCTGGGTTTTCAATTCTATTCCATTGGTCCTGAGGTCTGTTCTTGTGCCAGTACCAAGATGTTTTGATTTCCATGGCTTTGTAGTAGAGTTTGAAATTTGGTATTGATATTCCTCCAGCACTGTTCTTTCTGTTGAGGATTGTTTTTTTTCTATTCAGGGTCTTTTATTGTTCCATATGAATTTTTGGATTGCCTCTTCTATTTCCTTGAAGAATGAGGCTAGAATAGTGATAGGTATCACATTTCATTTGTACATAGCCTTGGGAAGTATTGCCATTTTCACGATGTTAATCCTTCCAATCCAGGACCATAGGAGATTTTTCCACTTTCTAAGTTCTGTTTTGATTTCCTTCTTCAGGTTTTTAAAGTTTTCATCATAGAGGTCCTTCACTTCAGCTCAACGCTAGTGCTCTACCACTTCAGCCACAGCGCCACTTCTGGCCTTTTTTTCTCCTTATGTGGTGCTGAGGAATAGAACCCAGGGCCTCATGCATGCAAGGCAAGCTCTCTACCACTGAGCCACCTTCCCAGCCCGGTATTTTATTTTTTGTTGGGCTATTACCTATAGAGTTGCTTTCCTGATTTCAACTATGCTTTCCTCATTGTGGGCATACAGAAAAGCCATTGATTTTTGAGGGTTAATTTTATACCCTGCTATTTTGCCAAAGTTTTGAATCAGCTTGAGTAATTTGGGAGTGGAGTCCGTGAGATTCTTGTCATCTGCAAAGAGGGAGATACAAGATCTTGTCATCTGCCTAGAGGGAGAGTTTTACTTCATCTTTCCCTGTTTGGATCCTTTTCTGTTTGCATCTTTTCTTATTGCTGTAGCTATTGTCTCCTCCTTTGCTTTTCCTCAACCATCCTTTCCCTCCCAACTTCTCAACTACACCCTCCCCAAATTGTAAAGTTAGTTTTTCAACATAGTGTCTAGTACATCTCATTGTTACAATGCATCAACCTGTATCCCTATTTAAACATTTTGTTTTTTCCCTTCCCCTCCCCAAATTATACTAACATCAATACAGTGAAAACAGGGGTTATACCGTGGTGGAGGTACATAAAAAGCAACAAAAAATAACATGGTACCTTATAAATACACTAGAAATGATAGCAAGAAAAGAAAAAACCCACTTTAGACATTCACAATTCTGTGGTGGCCTTTCAGTTTGTTTGTGTCTAGAGAAAATGAGGAAAATAGCAACAGAGTCTGGTACCAGTGGCTTACCCCAGAAATTCCAGCTACATGGAGAAGGATGTATGGTGTATTATGGTTTGAAGAAACATAGGCTAAACATTACTGGAACCAAATTTCAGTAAAGAAACCACATGTTGTAGTATAGGTACCCTGTCATGTAGGAAACACAAAAGGAAGATGAAAATCCAATTTTGGCCTATGCAAGAAAATGAAACCTCATCTGAAAACTAATCCAAAGCCAAAATAACTGTAGGTGTATTTCAAGTGGTAGAGTACATTCCAAGTAATCACAAAACCCGGAGATCTAAAACCCCACACCATCCATCCCAAAAGAATTGTGTGAGATTATGATTATTTCCAGGCCAGTAAGTTATGATACATACCATGTAGTCAGGACATGACAACATCTCCCCCTGTGCAGGAAGCCTGTGACAGGACATAAGCAAACCTGCCCCATATCTGCCAGCTCTGTTTTTCTTGGGTGACGTATCAGAGAGCACACAAACTTTGTAGAAAGTTCAGGTTAATATCTGGATTTACAGAGGAAGAGTCACTACTATGCTGATCACTAGCCTCCTGGGGCAGCCATTGCTTATATCTGTCTTGTAAAGATGTCCACAAACACAGGGCTCAGCCTCTTCTCAGGCATGAAAGTGATGCTGAGAGGAGCTTTGTTTTCTAAGGAAGCTCAAAAAGGAGGGAATCACAGCTTCAAGCCCTAAATTCCTTCATACCTTGGTTATGAAAAAAAAGTTAGTCCTCTTTATTTCAGGAACCAGCATGGCCCGGAAGGTAACTCATGCTCAAACTACAATTTTGGTGGTAGAAAAGGGGGCTGTGACCCTAGACTGCATGAGACTGAGGAATCCTATTACTCCATCTTCTGGCACAAACAACCCCTCACAGGGAATTGATTTTGCTTATTTGTCAGAACTCTTATGATAAGCAAAATGCAACAGAGGATCATTATTTCCTGAACTTCCAGAAATCATCCAAATACATCTACCTTACCTTCACAAGCACACAGCTGGAGGACTCAGCTGTGTATTTCTGTGCACTAATAGAGTACACAATGAGAGGAGAGCCTGCAGGTGCCTTACATAAATCTTAGCCAAAGCAAGAGACCCAGGAAGAGAAGCAGAGCTGTGGGCACAGGTGGGACTTTCAGGGGAACCATAGGGCAATTCACATACAATGCTAGACATACCATCTAGTAGACATGTGTGTCTAATACATCTATAATAGTTTTCCAATGATAAAAGCACACACACTGTCCAATTTGTTTACTCTTTAAGTAAACATTTAATATGCATGCCTAGCCTGAGACATTTGCTCTGGGACTTCTGGAAAATCACCTAATTTTATAGATACAAACATCTATATGGAGTCATCCTATCCCCTTGGCCTGCTCCATGTGCTTGCCCAGGATGTGTACATATATTTTTCTCTTTCTCTGTCTCCCATTCTTCCTGTCTTTCTTTATGTACATCTATATGTGTGTGTGTTTCTGTGTGTGTGTGAGAGAGAGAGAGAGAGAGAGAGAGAGAAAGAGAGAGAGAAAGAGAGAGAGAAAGAGAGAGAGAAAGAGAGAGAGAGAGAGAGAGAGCAAAGGAAACAAGATACTGGAGACCAAAAATGCAAACCAAAACTGAGTTTGGGATAAACAGAGAGACTGGACAAGCAGCAATCAATAAAAGAGCTATTAAAGCATTATGTTCAAGTGTTTAGAACATAAGAGCTTAAACATTTATATATAATATAATATATATGTAATTTGTGTCAGCAGAGAAAATAGAAATTCTCAGCCAATTCCAAAGAATTAATATTGAGGGCCATATTGAGGGCCATAATATCATCACACTTCAGTGGATGTTTTCATGTTGAATATAATGCAAGAATTGTGATTCCCAGTGTCACATTGTAAAAATTGTCTAACTAAATATGAATAGGATGAAAAGTTAACAACAAAGCATAGCAGCAGAACAAGTCCAAGATGTTGTTGACTCCATAGAATTATACTCAACTGTTTGAGTCAGCAAGATCAGAAAGACAAATATAAACATTGGATAGCACGGTAATTAATGTGGAATAAAATTGTAGGAAATTTCAAGTCTATTGAACTAAGCCTGAAAATATATTTTGTGAGAACAACTCAAGCACAAATAAAATTATCTGATGGTTTTGCTCATAGGAATCTGGACCTAAATAAAATGCTACATGATTGCAAAAGGAGCGGTAGGTGAACATGTTCTGAATGCATTATATGTGTAGCATGCTCTGTGTGTGTGTGTGTGTGTGTGTGTGTGTGTGAATAACATAAAGAAAGCCACTAAAATGCCAAATAAAGGGAAGAAGAAAGTGTTAGAACAGAGTAATATTATATGCCTATATGGTCATCTCATAATGAGACTCCTTTGTACTTTATGCTAATAATATTTTTGCCAAATGAGATACCTTTTACATTATCCCAGTTTATGTAAGAACATAGTGTCTGATTTATAATCTGTATTAAGGATTCATTTTATATATAAACATTGGATAGGAATAAAATATCTTAAAGTCTATCTTTTGACCTCAAAAGCTGGGTGCTGGTGTCTCATGCCTGTAATCTTTGCTAATCAGTGGAGATCTGGGGATCCAGCCTGGGCAGGAAAGTCTCAAATTATGTGTGTGTGTGTGTGCGGGCCGAGGGCCGTTTGCAGACGCCTTGATGGAGCTGGATGCAGCTGTGGGGCCCTGATGACAACCCTAGGGGACTTGGGGCTACTTGGAGAGACGCTGCTCATCTTTACCGC
>NW_012284407.1:0-2838 GCF_000151885.1 Dipodomys ordii
AAAGCCAGACTACAGACTATGATATATAAAGTTCTATATTTTGAACATGGTTTCATCATCAGTCTTAGTTCATATGTCTCCTTTATGGACTCTCTTGTTTTATGTGAATTTAGTTGTGAGAAACAGAGAAACCACATTTTGAAATTGGTTGTCTTTATTCACAAGCCAGTGACTGCTGGTAGGCTCTTGCAATCCAGAATTGAGGTAGCACAAAGCTTTCTTTTTTTCTTTTTTGTCAGTCGTGGGGTTGAACTCTGTGCCTGTGTGCTGTCCATCAGCTATTTAGCTCAAGGCTAGTGCACTACCACTTGAACCCCAGCACCACTTCCAGCATTTTCTGTTTTGTGGTGCTTTGGAATTGAACCCAGGGCCTCATGTATGTAAGTCAAGCTCTCTAGCACTGAGCCACATTTACAGGCCCATGCACAAAACATTTAAAGACAAAAACCACATGCTGTGGTAGAAATCAAGCCTTAACAAAAGTGTTAAGCAAAGCAAGCAATATAGGGTAATCTCAGGGACAAGCAAAACTTCCCCTAAGGGTGAACGACATGCATTTGCATATTCTCTCAAGCAGAGCTCTACTAGCTCTCCTGGTAAGCATCTGCAATTCAAAGAATGGCTTGTCTCATCTCTAGGTTTTTGAAACTGGGTGAAAAATGCCCATCACCCAGCGAGGCTCCAGGATGGCTGTGAAGACAAGGCATATTACTTAGATCCAGTATCCTAATTTTACTCTGGGCAGCAACAATCATAGTCTTCTCTTAGGTCTAAATATCCCCCCATTTAGCCTTACTCTCTCATCTATCTGAAATGTTCTTCCTCTGTCTTGACAAGTCTAACTGACTCATTTTTACACTTCAGGTGTCAGCTTAAGTATCTCTTCTTTCCTGTCACCTGTAGTGATCCACCTGCCTAAAGGAGCTGTGATGGTCCTCCCACAACTTTCCCTCCTTTAACTCTACTCAGCATTCCTCTATGGGAAGAGTCATCACAGCATAAAGTATGTATGCTAACTATTCATTGTCCATTCCTTTGATTAGAGCTTAATGTTTATGAACCCTGAATATTGTTTGTTTTACTTATGGATTTAATATTAGTGTATACATTAGTGAGTTGTCCAGTATATGTTTGCAACTGAATGGATTACTTTTCTCTACTAGTGCTGTTTAGTAAAATAAGAATACAGAATTCCTGGGTGTAGGGCAAAATGAACATATAAAAATATTCAAAAATATGCTGGGTGTTTAATTTTCATGCCTGTAATCCTAAATACTCAAGAGGCTGAGAGATGAAGATTGTGATTCAAAGCCATCCAAAGCCAGAAACTGGATGAAACTCATCTCAAATTAGCCATCAAAATACCAGTAGAGGTGTGGTTCAAATAGCAGATTCCTATATTCAGTGAAAATTCTAAGGGACAGCACTCAAGCCCTGAGTTCAAGCCCAAGTATTGGCACAAAATCTTCACTAAAACATGTCTCTTCAAATGTGAGAATAGAGAATTGACATTACCAGTTTGAGAAGAAAGAGATAGAGAAAAATGAACAGTCTGAAACCATTGTCACATAATCAAATGTACAGTAGCAATCCTACAAGGGGAGTGAGTAAAGTGAGGTGAAGTAGAAGAAATCATGAAGCAGTGACTACTTTTGGGATAACACATGAATATACACTCACGAATCTCAACATATTCTAAGAAAAGAAGGACAATCAAGTCCAGATTTGTTCATACTCTAATCTGACTGTTGAAAACAGGAACAAAGTGAGAATCTTGGAAACTCTGAAAGGAAAACTGAGAAATCACATGCAAGGAATTCTTAATAAAACTGACCCTCAGTCAGTCATCAGACAGAAAATTTAGAGATGAGATAATTAAAGTGAAGAAAACAAAAACAAAATAAAAATTTAAAATCCCAAACCATAACTGAAAGAACCATGCAGAAGCAATCAGGCACAGGAAAAAGATTATTGTAAGCTTTATTAGAAGGGATATATCTCTCCAGGAGAGGGAGCACATGGCACCCATCCCTATCCAGGTAGCAGGAGGATCTGGGGACAGAAGTGAGATATGTGCATACTTAGGTAGGTCTGGGTGGAGAAAGAGAGAGTGGCCAGCTGTATGGAAGGAGGAGCTCAGGTATGAGTGGAGCAGAGGACCAGAGATGGGGGGGATAATTATTAGCAATAACTACGAACAAAAATAAAAAAAGAAACCAGCAAGACACCTTCTTAGCCAAATACTTTTCCACAACTAAAGGGAATATTGAGACATTTAAAGATGAAGTAAGGTGACTGAGCCTAAATAATTTCTTGCAGAGATCCTCGTGCTTAGGTAGGAAATGAGTGACTCTTTACCCAGTTCACAGGACTAGAGGTGAGACAAACCATCCTTTAATAGGCTGAGCTAGGAGGGTTCTGCTTTAGAGAAATGCAGATGCCATAGCCTTAGGAAAGCTGAATGCTCTGATTCTGCATTGATTAGCTCCCTAATGGCTTGAATCACCAGCCTCTGAGTAGCCTCTAAGCATACCCTATATTGAAGGTTAAGGTCTATCTTCCCTAGATGGAAAAGCTCTGCTAGTACCTGAGTATGTCCATTTAAGATCTGGCATCTTGTCTTCATGGTGGGGGAGGATGATCCTTCCCCTGGGGCGTCCCCTTTCCCCCTCCCCCACCCCCCACAGGTGATAGGCATACTTGGATTCCTAGAGACAGATGCAGACATGCAGCAACTGATAAGTGGCTGAACCTGTCAGTCCAGTGCCTTGGACTGGGAGTGTCCTGTGACCCAGCCCGCTGGCCTGACCCTATTTAGGCATGGAACAGCATAGGGAC
>NW_012284408.1:0-1540 GCF_000151885.1 Dipodomys ordii
CCGACAAAACAAACAAATAACAACAACAACAAAAGTATACTCTTTACCTAAAAATACAGTAAAAAAATGAGTAAGCCCCCAAATATAAAATTGTCAAAAGCAATCACAGTGTGGACAATTCTCAAAAATGGCTGTTAAAACACCTTTTTAATACTGTGTACAATTTTCAAAACCACAGTCAACAATAGATCCAATAGGATTTCTTTTTTGGTCCGGTCGTGGGACCTGCACGCTGGGCCTGGGTGCTGTCCCTTAGCTCTTCAGCTCAAGGCTAACGCTCTGCCACTTGAGCCACAGCGCCACTTACGGCTTTTTTCTTTTTGCTTATGTGGTGCTCAGGGATCAAACCCAGGGCCTCAGGCATGCAAGGCAAGCTCTCTACCACTAAGCCACCTTCCCAGCCCCCAATAGGATTTTAAATGTCAAAAATTGCCAACACCCTAGAAAAAGAAGAACACCTAAACGCAATATGGAAATGTCTTTAAATACATAAACAACCAACTTTGGTGCACACACACACACACACACACACACACACACACACACACACACATACACACACACAGAACTTTAAAAACACATGATCTGCTTACCCATTAAAGAAATTATGAGGATTACAGAATCCTTTGTTCTCATCAGCAAAGAAAGACCAGGACAGGCTATAGAATAGTTTTAACAATCTTCGAAAGAAGGAATAAATAACAACAAAGGAATGATATCCAGCTGATTTTTATTGTGAGAATTAATTAGACAAACTCTGTTTAGAGAAAATCTGAGTAAATTAAGGCAATAAAATATGTATTCACTCAAATATATGTGTATGTATGTGTGTGCACACACTATGTATATATGTATATGTGTATATAAATAAATATATATATATATATATATATATATATATATATGGTCACATATACATTTATATGTATAGAATTAATTGGCTAATTTTTTGTTCATGAGATATAAGAGTCTGTTGGATTTATCTGTCTAGGCTGGCTTTGAACCATGATCCTCAGATCTGACCCTTCTAAGTAGCTAGGATTACAGGCATGAGCTCCCAGTCCCTGGCTCAAGCATTGGCTGGGATCAGGTATTATTTATCCCAAAGAAAAGCATGGTTAGCAATACAAAAACTATAAGATCTCCACAAACCCCTTATGAAGTTATATTGTCATCTCTTAAGTAAAGAAACAACACCCTAAGATGACCAACTGGATGGCAAGTTCCCCCACCCCAGTCCCCCTTTTCAAAGTGAACAAGTTGGCTGGGTGCTAGTGGCTCACACCTGTCATCCTAGCTACTTGGGAGGCTGAGACCTAAGGATCATGGTTCGAGGCCAGCCCTGGAGGAAGGAAAGTCCCTGAGACTCTTATCTCCAATGAACCACCAGGCAACCAGAAGTGAAGCTGTGGCTCAAAGTGGTATTCTGTAGATTACTAAGTTCTGTTAGTGCAAAGGCTTGCATAAGGTAAAGTACCTGTTTATGGTTACAGTGTATCCATATGGATACACAATCTCCCAAAATGTGTATGAAAACCTT
>NW_012284409.1:0-18166 GCF_000151885.1 Dipodomys ordii
CAGTGTTACTTGGATATGAAACAAACATTTTATCAAAATAGTTTGGAATTAGCATTACTTTAAATCAATCTTTAAAATATAGAGAATGAATAATTCATATTTATCAACATTTAGTGAATACTTATGAAATTTTGTGTTTTTCTAAATTTTCTGGTTTATATTCACAGCATATCTACTAAGTTGAATCTTTTCTCCAGGTGCAGAAATAAAAGTATTGAAGCTTTATTATAAGGTCATAGATTTTAGATTAGACACAATATGACTAAGAAAAGTCAATCAAAAGTCAGTTAATCTGTTCTTGTTTTATTCTTTTTTGGTCAGTTGTCGGGTTTGAACTCTGGTCCAAACGCTGTCCCTCAGCTCTTCAGCTCAAGATTAGCGCTGTACCACCACTTGAGCTACTGCACCACTTCCGGTTTTCTGAGTGTTTATTGGAGATAACAGTTTAACGGACTTTCCTGCCTCGGCTGGCTTTGAACCGTGATCCCTACATCTCAGCCTCCTGAGTAGCTAGGATTACAGGCGTGAATCACCAGTGCCCAGCTAAATCTGCTCTTTTAAGAATGGTGGTTAAGACTAATATTTGCTCAGTTACACACATATTATTAATCAGCTCGTTTTGTTAGAAACCAAGTGATTTCTTATTGTTGAATTATCCCCTAAGGAAAGTCACATTTAACCCTTTAGAAAATTTTCTGTAATGCACAGTTAGAATGCTGATTTTGCTACTAGCTATTTCATCTGTCACCTATTCAACAGGTGCAGAACTAGTTATAAAAATTTTCTCCTATAAAGTTTGTATTGCTAAATTTCTCTTCCAAAAGTATTGAAGTTACCTTGATTGAATGTGTAGGATGATATATCAAGATACTATTTTTAGAAATTAAATAAATCATTTGTTTATGGAGAGTTGTATTTATTTGTAAGGTGATGAGACCATTATTATCTATGTCTGAGCTAATTCCTTTTGGGAGAATTTTCTTTGCTCTGAATCAATGGTTCTAAATTCTCCCAATAAAAGTTACTGTTCACAGTGAGATAAGGATTTTCATAGTACACTGGCTTTCTTTGGTGCCATCTGGAGATTTCACACAGCAAAAGAGGATGTGAGACACATAAACTGAAATATTTCCAAGTAAAAATTAATAAAACAAAAAATATTGTAGCACTCATCTTTCTAACATTTGTGTTGAGACTTTTGAATTTATATAGAGCTTACTGTAAACAATGTCATTGTCATCTTTAAAGGGGAATAATAAGTAATTATCAATAATTTCATGTTCAATTCAGCACAGTCAATGATATACTTTGCTTGCACATGTATATAACTCCGTGTTGTTTTAGAAGCATACATGAGAAATACATAGGAAACTAAACTTACAGAAATGTCAGCAAATTTACTGATCAGAGGATGTTAAATAATCTACACATATCTTAGTATCCATTTAGATAGAGAATTTTTTTCAGAAGTCTATTGTCAGAATTTTCAATTTGCCTTTGAATTTGGTAAATATGCTTTCACATATTACCCCTCTAAATTTATCTTAAAAAATTTAGTTTACTATTAGGGTTTATTACATTTTATAATTTTTAATTTTAATATATGATGAATTGTGGACTTTTTTCTTCCAAACCATTATGCTAAAATATGTAATTCAATCTACATAATAACTCTACTGAAGGTTATCTCATTGGTTAAACATTTAGTTGTGATGTTTTATAGATGTTCAACCTATGGTTAAAGATATTTACATACAGTTGAGAGAAAGTGTAAAGCTCTATCATGTTATTTGAACTAGACTGTAATATCTGTACTGAGGTTTGAACTCGATGTCTCATGTTATTTCTTGGCTTTTTTGTGCAAGCCTGGTGCTCTACTGCATCAGCCACACATCTACATATTGCTGATTAATTAGACATAAGAATATCACAGACTTTTCTGCTGAGGCTAGCTTTGAACCACAATTCTCTGTTTTTATCCTCTCAAGTAGTGAGGATAATTATGAGCCACTAGCACTCAGGTATAAACATTTCTTAATATTGATCAAGGTGAATTGTAGTAATGAACTGACAAGTTGAATTATATAATTACTTTTCAAAATAATACACATAATTTTAAAGATTGATTGTATCCCTTTGTCTGCAGAGGAGGCACTCCAAATTCCCTATGGATGCCTGAAGAGCATTATGCTATGTATATTTTTCTAATCAATTCATAGTTATGATATTGTTTAACATAAATTAGGCTGAGAGAGTATGAATAACTTATCATAAAATCAAACAAGAAATACTGTAAAAATTATTTTGAAAGTTCTTCTTGAAAGAGTCAAGCAAATGCTAACACATTTGATAAGAAATTGATGCCAAACAACTCAAATAGTGTCAAGTGGAACTCTGGATAAGGACAGATGTCTATCACCAAATTAGAGTTATTTAATGCAATAGTTCTGGGTCTACTCAGAACATTTAATAGGAGTTGGTGAGAAATGCTAATTTCCAGATGACACCAAAATAAATTCATATCCTTGCTCCATGCATTCCACCTTTCCACACTTCCTTCTGATGAAAGTGTACTCTCAATAAATTATGTGCAGAGCTATCCCATCACAAGCTGTGCTCCTAAAAGCCAGTCTTGAGGAATTAGTTTCTTTTGGATATATAACACCATACATACTGATAGTTTCTCTCAGGATTTTACGTAACTGCTAAATTTTGATATAAATAATAAATTTTTAAAATGCCTACCCCTTTTGATCCCAATAATTGATTATTTTCCATATCTGTAATTTCAGAGACCACAGTACATACAGTGGATGAGAGAAATCACTCTGTAGTGTCCAAATTTGTGCTTCTGGGACTTGGACACACACACAATATTCAGGGCTTACTCTTCATAATATTTTCTACTCTTTATCTGATCATTGTACCTGATACTATTGTAATTATTATCTTAATCCTCAGTGATCTGCATCACCACACCCCATGTACTTCCTGTTGGCCAAATATCCCTCATTGATATGTGGCTTTCTACAAACACCACTACCAATATGAGTGCAGACTTTTTCGGAATAAAACAAAATTTCATTTGTAGGCTTCATGTCAGAAATCATTTTCCCAATTCATTGCAGCACTTGAAATGGTACTTCTGGTAGTAATGGCCTATGACCTCTGTGTGGCCATTTGTAGACTTCTTCATTATTTCACTAGTATCACCATGTAAAGATGCATTCAGCTAGTGATGGGTAAGTGGTATTGTTCATGCTATATGTCAACTTGTTTTGATGGTGCCACTGCTTTTCTGTGGCCCAGGGATAGACAGCTTTTTTGTGACAGACCACTGTTAGTAAAGCTTGCCTGCATGGATCTCCAAAATTTGGAAATTTTCATAGATGTCAATGGTGGAGTTGGAGCTGTGATCCCTTTTATTCTATTGCTAACCATCGACGCACACATTCTTCTCACTCTCTCCAAAAGCTCTAAAACGAGTGCATCCAAGACCCTCTTTCCATGCACCGCACACATCACAGTGGTAGTTCTCGGGCTGGGAAGTTGGCTCAGTGGTAGAGTGCTTGCCTTGCATACCTGAAGCCCTGGGTTTGATTCCTCAGCACCACATAGGGAGAAAAAAACAGAAGTGGTGCTGTGGCTCTAGTGGTAGAGTGCTAGCCTTGAGCTGAAGAGCTGAGGGATAAAGCCCAGGCCCAGAGTTCAGGCCCCATGACTGACAAAAAAAGAAAAAAAAAGACACAGTGGTAGTTCTCTTCTTTGGGCCCTGAATCTTCCTTTGTGTATGGTCAGTCAGCATCACACAGGTGAACAAATTTATCACTGGCTTTTACTCTGTTTTTACATCTCTTCTAAATCTAGCCATTTAAATACTGATTTAAATTCATTGTTTGCAATTCACAAATACAAGGAAATTGAAGTAGCTTTCTGTATTCTATCTGAACACAGTGGACCTCTCTGTACCTCACCTTTACAAATAAAAAAGACAAAAAAACTACAAATGATTCCACAAAAAAAATCAAAGAAAAAAACTAGAACATAAATTATTAAGAAGAAAAAGAAAACAGTCAAACCCACGGAGATGAAAAACATATGGCTGAATGATCAATTGGTCCTTCTAGAGAGAAATATGAAAATCAAAATTGAACAGAATCTAATGAAAAGAAATACACAAATTACTAGCAAGTGTGTGACCCAATAAATACAGTATTAAGAAGCAATTGTATAGCAATAAATGGTTACATTAGAAAAAGAAATCTCAAATACCTAAATGAAATATTCCCAGCTCTGAGAAACACAGCGCCAAACAAGCTTGATATTTGCAAAAAAAATAAAATAAAATAAAAATTAGGGCAGAAATTAATTAATAAAGTAGAGAAGACAAAAATATGGTCAAGTTTAAAATTTAGTTCTTAAAAAGAGAAATTTGACAATCCCACTAATTCTTACTAAAACAAGGATAGACAAGTTATAAGTAAAAGTAGAGATAAAAATGTATATCACAACAAATGCGAATTAAATCCAAAAAATGAGGAAATACTTTGAGAACCTCTATTGAAACACATTGGAAAACAACCAAGAGAATATAAACCATTTGAAAAGAAAATATTAAGCAGTATTTGTACCAGTACTGATATACCAACAAAGGGCAGCTTCGACACTGACGGTTTTTTTTTGCGGAGGGAGGGGTCTGGTTGTGGGGCCTGAACTTGGCCCGGGCGCTGTCCCTCAGCTCTTCAGCTCAAAGCTAGTGCTCTAACACTTGAGCCACAGCGCACTTCTGGCTTTTTTCTTTTTGCTTATGTGGTGCGGAGGAATCAACCCCAGGGCCTCAGGCATTCAAGGCATGCGCTCTGCCACTGAGCCACCTTCCCAGCCCCGAAACTGATGGTTTTGCTGCCACATTGTATCAGTTCTAAAAGAACAACTTTAAAACTCCTCAAACTTTTCCATGAAGTAAAATGAAAAGAAATCTTACAATATCTCTTTTCTAAAACCAGTATAATACTCATTCCAAAATTAAGTGAAGATAAAACACATTAGAATTATAGAGCAATTTGATGAACATAGATACAAAATTTCCCAATGAAATTCAATAACACATTCCAACAATTATGCACAATAATCAAGTTGGTTTTATTCTAGCTATATCAATAATTGTTCATCATAAACAAATCAAATAATGTAATATCATACACAAAGATAATAATAGCAAATATTATGTGATAATGTTTTTCTGTATCAAAACTTTATTGATCAAAATTCAACATACTTGTAAGACAAATCCTTTTGGAGAAACTAGCCATGGAAGAAATATCTCATTGTGATAGAGGCTATGTTTGACAAACTTAGCCACCTCAGGCTAAATAGCAAGAAACAAATTATTTTCTCTACAGTCATGAATAAGACAAGAGTGCCCAGTATCTTATTAAATATAACATAGAAGTTGCTTCCCAAAGAAATGATATGAGAAAGATGTAAAAAGATTAGAAAACAAAAGAAGTTAAATTATCCTTATTTGCAAATAATATGTTCCTATACTTAAATGTTACTAAATATTCATCAAAATACTCCTAGAACGAGTAAGCATTTTTGGCCTTAGGATTCAGTATTCCTCAAACACACTAAAGGCTAAAGCTCAACTCTGCAATTTTCATCCTGTCCTCTTGGGTAGAAACGAGAAGTCTTTTGTATTTATGAAGAGGATTTTCTTCAAATCACACATCAAAATACAAAATAACACATTATCCTGGTAGGTGAAGAACTTGAATTTAAGTTGAACTAAATTTCCTTTACTACTAATTAATTTCTTAGTGCAAATACGTCTAATTCTGGGCTTGTTGCTTGACAGGCCTTGTCCATTGCTCTTTCTCTCTTTATGGGGAGACCCCTTCCAGCCTCAGGCTCTGAGTCCAGTAAACAAGTTTCACCACTGTACCCTGGCAAAAGCTTAAAAGTATCTGGTATATGTAAGCATGCTTGTTTCTCTTATGTATATACAATATACATGAGTGTATATATGAATGTAAAAATATATGCAATATATATGAATACAATATGTCACATACAATATACATTATATATTAATTTTATATTACAATAAACATTATATATTATATTAATCACATAATAATGTATAATATATATTATGTATGAAATATGTTATTCATATATATTACATATGATACATTGTATTCACATATTATATATGATATACAATATTCATTTACGCATTCATATGTTATATATGAATATGTATTCATATATATTATATTTTATATGAATATATATTCATATAAGCCAAAAATGTTAAGGGCAAATTTTCCAATGATTATATTTTTATTTGAATAGATATATATTTTCAACTTAATTACAATTTATTCTGTTTCTAATTACCTGTTTTTAGGAAAATGGAGGAGGAAAGAAGGAAACAGCCTGGACTCAATTTTCCGCAGCTGAGGACTGTTTATTGAGATAGAGCAGCAGGAGACAAAGGCTTCCCAAGGGCTTGGAGACTGTGTGTAAAAGCTGGGTTTTTAAAAGGCATGAGCAAGGAGGCAGAGGTTAATGTAAGAGACACTAGGTCAAGGGAGAGGATAGGGTGGGGCTTTTTGGTTGGGCCCAGTTGGAATGGTTATAGCCAGGCTTAGATAAATTGCCTTTCTTGAGTTAGGCAGTCTGCACTTATCTTTGGTGGGTTGCCTGGCATCTGTATGAAAACAAGGTGGGATTCAATCCTTCACATATTACTACAGACAAAGATTTAATGAACATACTTAAGTCATACTTAAAAAATAAACTGAGATAGGTTTTATAAAAATTGAAGAGCATTGTTTTTGTTTAAATTACCTTCTCACTGGTCCCTTATCCATCCACGCATCCACTGTGCAGGCCTTTTATCCAGAGAGTTATATTGGCAAAAATATACTGTACAAAAATCTCAGGCTCCCTCTGAATCACGGAACTAGAGTTGTGTGTTACCAAGTCCCCAGGAAAACCACTTATAATTGGAAAACCACCAATGCTACTTATTTAAATGGCTATTTAAAGTGTAACTCAAGAGCTCCCTGTGCTTTTCTCAAGAGTTTCAATGTCTTTCTATTGCTCCAAAACTGAAAGCCAGACTACAGACTATGATATATAAAGTTCTATATTTTGAACATGGTTTCGTCATCAGTCTTAGTTCATATGTCTCCTTTATGGACTCTCTTGTTTTATGTGAATTTAGTTGTGAGAAACAGAGAAACCACATTTTGAAATTGGTTGTCTTTATTCACAAGCCAGTGACTGCTGGTAGGCTCTTGCAACCCAGAATTGAGGTAGCACAAAGCTTTCTTTTTTTTCTTTTTTGTCAGTCGTGGGGTTGAACTCTGTGCCTGTGTGCTGTCCATCAGCTATTTAGCTCAAGGCTAGTACACTACCACTTGAACCCCAGCACCACTTCCAGCATTTTCTGTTTTGTGGTGCTTTGGAATTGAACCCAGGGCCTCATGTATGTAAGTCATGCTCTCTAGCACTGAGCCACATTTACAGGCCCATGCATAAAACATTTAAAGACAAAAACCACATGCTGTGGTAGAAATCAAGCCTTAACAAAAGTGTTAAGCAAAGCAAGCAATATAGGGTAATCTCAGGGACAAGCAAAACTTCCCCTAAGGGTGAACGACATGCATTTGCATATTCTCTCAAGCAGAGCTCTACTAGCTCTCCTGGTAAGCATCTGCAATTCAAAGAATGGCTTGTCTCATCTCTAGGTTTTTGAAACTGGGTGAAAAATGCCCATCACCCAGCGAGGCTCCAGGATGGCTGTGAAGACAAGGCATATTACTTAGATCCAGTATCCTAATTTTACTCTGGGCAGCAACAATCATAGTCTTCTCTTAGGTCTAAATATCCCCCCATTTAGCCTTACTCTCTCATCTATCTGAAATGTTCTTCCTCTGTCTTGACAAGTCTAACTGACTCATTTTTACACTTCAGGTGTCAGCTTAAGTATCTCTTCTTTCCTGTCACCTGTAGTGATCCACCTGCCTAAAGGAGCTGTGATGGTCCTCCCACAACTTTCCCTCCTTTAACTCTACTCAGCATTCCTCTATGGGAAGAGTCATCACAGCATAAAGTATGTATGCTAACTATTCATTGTCCATTCCTTTGATTAGAGCTTAATGTTTATGAACCCTGAATATTGTTTGTTTTACTTATGGATTTAATATTAGTGTATACATTAGTGAGTTGTCCAGTATATGTTTGCAACTGAATGGATTACTTTTCTCTACTAGTGCTGTTTAGTAAAATAAGAATACAGAATTCCTGGGTGTAGGGCAAAATGAACATATAAAAATATTCAAAAATATGCTGGGTGTTTAATTTTCATGCCTGTAATCCTAAATACTCAAGAGGCTGAGAGATGAAGATTGTGATTCAAAGCCATCCAAAGCCAGAAACTGGATGAAACTCATCTCAAATTAGCCATCAAAATACCAGTAGAGGTGTGGTTCAAATAGCAGATTCCTATATTCAGTGAAAATTCTAAGGGACAGCACTCAAGCCCTGAGTTCAAGCCCAAGTATTGGCAAAAATCTTCACTAAAACATGTCTCTTCAAATGTGAGAATAGAGAATTGACATTACCAGTTTGAGAAGAAAGAGCTAGAGAAAAATGAACAGTCTGAAACCATTGTCACATAAACAAATGTACAGTAGCAATCCTACAAGGGGAGTGAGTAAAGTGAGGTGAAGTAGAAGAAATCATGAAGCAGTGACTAATTTTGGGATAACACATGAATATACACTCACAAATCTCAACATATTCTAAGAAAAGAAGGACAAACAAGTCCAGATTTGTTCATACTCTAATCTGACTGTTGAAAACAGGAACAAAGTGAGAATCTTGGAAACTCTGAAAGGAAAACTGAGAAATCACATGCAAGGAATTCTTAATAAAACTGACCCTCAGTCAGTCATCAGACAGAAAATTTAGAGATGAGATAATTAAAGTGAAGAAAACAAAAACAAAATAAAAATTTAAAATCCCAAACCATAACTGAAAGAACCATGCAGAAGCAATCAGGCACAGGAAAAAGATTATTGTAAGCTTTATTAGAAGGGATATATCTCTCCAGGAGAGGGAGCACATGGCACCCATCCCTATCCAGGTAGCAGGAGGATCTGGGGACAGAAGTGAGATATGTGCATACTTAGGTAGGTCTGGGTGGAGAAAGAGAGAGTGGCCAGCTGTATGGAAGGAGGAGCTCAGGTATGAGTGGAGCAGAGGACCAGAGATGGGGGGGATAATTATTAGCAATAACTACGAACAAAAATAAAAAAAGAAACCAGCAAGACACCTTCTTCGCCAAATACTCTTCCACAACTAAAGGGAATATTGAGACATTTAAAGATGAAGTAAGGTGACTGAGCCTAAATAATTTCTTGCAGAGATCCTCGTGCTTAGGTAGGAAATGAGTGACTCTTTACCCAGTTCACAGGACTAGAGGTGAGACAAACCATCCTTTAATAGGCTGAGCTAGGAGGGTTCTGCTTTAGAGAAATGCAGATGCCATAGCCTTAGGAAAGCTGAATGCTCTGATTCTGCATTGATTAGCTCCCTAATGGCTTGAATCACCAGCCTCTGAGTAGCCTCTAAGCATACCCTATATTGAAGGTTAAGGTCTATCTTCCCTAGATGGAAAAGCTCTGCTAGTACCTGAGTATGTCCATTTAAGATCTGGCATCTTGTCTTCATGGTGGGGGAGGATGATCCTTCCCCTGGGGCGTCCCCTTTCCCCCTCCCCCACCCCCCACAGGTGATAGGCATACTTGGATTCCTAGAGACAGATGCAGACATGCAGCAACTGATAAGTGGCTGAACCTGTCAGTCCAGTGCCTTGGACTGGGAGTGTCCTGTGACCCAGCCCGCTGGCCTGACCCTATTTAGGCATGGAACAGCATAGGGACCAGGACACCTGCCATGTGTGTCTCCATGATCCTGTCCTGTGTTATGTCTCCTGGCTGGACTCTAGTCACCATGGTGTCCCAATTAACCTCTACATCAGAGCTGAATTTGTTTTTTCTTCTTTCTTTCATCTCTAGCCTATTTCCTAGCTGTGTTAAGTGTATTTGGAGGCTGCAGGCCTTTGTAAGAACTGGCTGTATGTGGCCTTATATGTAATAAATGCTGCAATATTCCATTTTCCAAAGTGTGGCTTCCCTGATAAGTTACCTTACAATAAAGATTTAAGCAAGACTTAAGATATTCATCTTTGGAGATCTTCCTTACAAGAAATCCTATGAGGATCTGGATGAAAGAATATGATACTGGGTGCCAGGCTGGAACCATGAATATTAGGAGAAATAGCTCATTGTCACACAGTTAAGTAAATCAAGTGTTTATATTTATGTCTTTATTTCTTTTGTACCTATATAATTTAAAAGACATGCATATAAAATATAGAAATAAACATAGAAGTGACATATGTGTTTTCCATGTATATGAGCTCCTTCATTCTTGTTTCTTTAAGTAATACAATTTACATAGTTCAGTAGACAAGTTACATACACCAGCAGATGAAACTGAATTGTACCATTTAAAAGAGTATTTCATTTAAGAAAAAATTGCCTTTGAATAGAACTTGCCCTTCTGTATGCTATTGCTCACAGGACACAGCTATGAATTTATGACTGAAAAATGTAGACTAATTAAGGATTGGGAGACAGCTGTGGTTTTCTTTGTTAATAATATATGGTCATAGCTCTGTACTGCAGGACTGGAAAGAATAATGTTTTCCTTTGCCATCATCAGGAACTTCTGAAGGACAATTTGATATCAGATGACTGCACTTTGACAACACTGATTTAGTTCTTAGATTTTTCATAATATTATACATATATATTCATTTATATTATTTTATATGCCTCATACAAACACTGTATTTAAGGCCCACATTCTATATTTAGGACTTTATAGTCCTTTCTTTATCCCAGTACTGAGGCTTGAACTTAGAACCCGGGACTGTCCCTGAGCTTTTTTCTTCAAGGCTAGTACACTACTACTTTAGCCACAGCTCCACTTCTGGCTTTCTGTGGTTAGTCAGATATAAGAATCTCACAAACTTTCATGCTCTGCTGGCTTTGAATGGTCATCTTAAAATCTAAGCATTCTCCGCAGCTGAGATTACAGGCATGAAACACCAGCACGCAGCTTTTTATACTTTATTTTGAAACATTTGTCAAGACTAAGATGGCTGCCATCTTGTTCAGTTGTCATTGCTCCTTTGGTTTTCACAGCTACTTGGAAATGACTATTTGTATTTTGATCAAACAATAAACTCTTGGAGAAAAGAGTTTCAATATTTTCTTCCACCTCAATCTATTTCCTTTTCAGTATTTGCTGTGATTTCTGAGTTTCTGATCAGCACATTTTTGTTGGGGGGGTAAGAGAGAGAGTATATAGATATTCCATATGAACTTACTCAGATACAAATCCAGCTACGACACCTTAGGTATATACTTGAAGGAACTAATATACAATAAAAACACCTATGTGGCTCTATTCACAATGGGTGGGTTGTGAAATCAGACACTTGTTTTGTGCAAACACAGGAAACATTACTCCCATATTTACTCAGAGAAAATTTTGCCAAAATCTTTAATTAACTAGATGTTTGACTTTTTTCTTTTAACATATCATAAGAGTCTGAATTTTGAATTTTTGTTTGATCAGCAGAATCTACAACAGGATAATATCTATTTGGTGTCCAACTTGCAACCTCTCCAGTTCTTTTGTGCAAGGGAGAAGAGGGGTTAGCTGGTGCAACAGAATATAGGGAAAAGATTCTTCTTTTTTTAATTGACAAGCCATTCCTATTCTGTATCTGAATGACACTTATTTTCTTTCTCAATATGTCAACTGGTCCTCATTCAACTAGAACATGGGAAACTAGGACTAGGGAAACTAATGATGGTATCCTTAAATGCCTTACTAGTAATCCAATGGCATTGCATGAGCTAGGAGTTTGGCATTTCTATGGGAACATTAAATTCAATGTTGAGAATTATTGCCTTTCCCAGGACTACAAGGAGAAATGTGAAGGTTCTCACAACTTACTAAGGGAGGATGGGAGGCCCATGAATGAATAGGTAAGTTACATTCTGTTGAAGAAGCATACAGGATCCAACCACTATCCTTTGTCTGATCATTCTTTTTTTGCACAGGGGTGAGCAGCTGAGAAAAGGAGGTGGAGCAGAGTCCTGAGTCCATCAGTGTTCCAAAGGGAGCCACCCCCTCATTCAACTGCACTGACATAAACACTAGTTCTCAGTAATTCAGTACAGGGAGTATTCCAGGAAAGGCCCTGAACTGCTGGTGTCCACACACTCCAATGGTGATGAAGCTGAAGAAAAGCACACAGTGAATCTATTCTGTGCACACCAGAGTTTCTCAGCCTAATGAAGCAGCTGTCTACATCCATGCAGTGAGTGCAGAGTGCTCCTCAGGCACGTTCAACCTGCACCTTAACAAACAGGGGCCTGGCAAAGACTGAGATAGAGCACAGATCTCCAGGCCAAGAAATTCTACTGTTTTCTAGATGACATGGAAAATAAGTGTGATAGCCGAGAGGAGTTGATTGATAAAAAATTTTTCTGTAAGGAATTTTGTTTTATGTTGTTGTTTTCTGGTTTTAGTTTTGTTTTTGTTTTTGTTTTTTTTTATACCGGTCCTGGAGCCTGGGCACCATGCCCAAACTTTGTTGCTCAAAGTCAGCAATCTACCACAGATCCATTTCCAGATTTTTTGTTTCTATTGTTGTGGAGATCATTTTGATAAATATTAATTTGCATGATCAGAAGCACAAAGGCAGTGTAGTGCAGATTTATGTTCCTCCCCAACAGTATAATCCTGTGGTCTGTGTGTGAATGACTAGAGTCCTATTTATGTTATCATGTCCTAGTTTATTTTATATCTAACTTCCACAAAAAAGAGAAAATATTCACCGTTTTTCTCTCTGAGTTAGGCTTACCATGATTTGTTCTAGGACCATCCATTTCCCTACAAATTATGTAATAGTATTCTTTTTTTTTAGGTGAGCAGGACTGTTTCCATTACTTACCTATTGTGAATAGTGCAGCAACGAACATGGTAGTGCAAATGTCTTTAAGGTGTCCTAGATTGTGATGTCCTGCCAGATTTCCTTTCCTTTTTATTTCTTTTTCTTTTCTTTTTTGATGCTTATTTGAAGTCTTGCAGACTTTCCTGACTTCAAACCACAATCCTGAGATTCAGCTTCCTGAATAGCTAGGATTTCAGGCATGAGCCACTAGCACCTGGCTTTTTAGGAGAATTTAAAGTATTCTATTTTAATTCTTTTGTTCAGGGGAAATATTTTCAAGTTTTCTCTGCACATTCAAATTTAAAACTCTGTATTGAGATATGTACAGAAAAGAACATAAAATTTATGTCCAAATCTTGAGGGTTTAAACATATCATGTAATAGTTTAATCTAACATTTAATGCTACAAGCATAATTGTTGCTTACAATACTGTCTTTCCTCTTTTCTTAATATGCAAGTTTCATAGATGTTAAAAATGGCAACATGTTTATTGCATGTATCTTGTTGCATAACTTAATTTCATATCACTGCTATCTACTATATGATTCTGACATATGTTAAAGTAAATAGCACAAAATATCTAGGCTTCTAATCTTGACTGTTACATATATCAAACATAATTTGGTAGAACAGTATATGAATACACAATACCCAAATCCAGTGTATTATTAAATTATATTTTTGCCTAAACTGGCAATTTATATCAGGCTTCACACACTTATACTTTTACCTTAAAACTGATGCTTTTCAACATGAGTCAGACCTTCCATTCTAGCTTTATTGCTAGCTATTGGAGGTGAGAGTCTCTCGGATTCAGCTGCCTAAGCTGGCTTCAAATCCTGATCCTCAGATCTCATCCCAAGTAGCTATGACTGCAGGAATGACTCTAGTTCTTAATGATATATGAAGCCCAATTTGGGTGTAGATATTAATGATATACAAACAATCTAGAAGTCACTGAGTTGTAACCTTTCAAAAATGAGTTATTCCCATGATTTCCTTATGAAAACTTCAACAATTAGCTTATTATATCAGTCAAAATACAGTAAGATAGAGAAAAACTCAAGCATTCTACTTTAAGTCACATAATTTATGACACATTGTGTATGTGTCATTGCATACACAACCAACTTTTTTAGTCTTTCAAAGCACAGTAACAAAGTTAACAAGAAAATACATCTTTACTACAAAAGTTCACATTATTGCACATTACATGAATTCTTATCATGATGCTCCAGACCAGGAAATAGTATCATCTACTCTTACATAGATAAGCAATTATATATAATTATACATTCATATTATATGTGTATATATAATCACAAATTGTTTGTAATTTGACTTATGTGATGCAATAAAAAGTTCTGCCCCTTAAAATATGATCAAAAATGAGTGAATACAGAAGTTGTGCTTTTTTCATTCAGCATTTCATAATTCATGGTGGAGATGTGAGGGTAATAATGCCAGCTGTGTGCTTTGTAGATAAAATTTACTTTGTAATGGTTATCAAGTGCATATCCAAATTAAATTATTTTTAAAATGATGTTTCATTCAATATAGAGCACACTTTATCCAACCATATTTGACACATTTAAACTAACTTTCTACAATCTTTGGTGCTCTAAGACTTTTGTTCTATTCCATTAAACTCTACATGTAGACTTTTCTAACAATGTTGTTTTTTCAGTTAGTAAACACTATTCTTTTTCCTACTAAATGTGGAGGAAATCCCTCTCCATGCTGATTGACAATTGGAGGATTTCCTGGATTCCAGGTTTCTCTGCATTGGTAGCTCTAGGGGGAGATGATGCACAACTTGAACTTGGTTAGAAGCTAATTCTTCAGCAAACGTTTTGAGGAAGAGCCTTTTGTTTTGTGGGTTGGTTAAATGCATAGCTGTCTCTGCTGTATCAGATTCTCTGTTGCTGAGCTGTTTTTAGAAAATTATTCTACACCTCATGGCTGGGACATCATGCTACATTCATCCCAGGGCTCCTGAAAATGCTCACACTCTGTGAATAGTCATTTCTCATCCAGCCTATTGGCTTTAGTATAGAATCAAATTATTCTCCACAGTTTGAATTTTCCCTGCTTTAGAACTGGTGATTCCCAAGGAACAAGAGCCCAGGCAGTGACAACTTGACGATCTCATCTCTATGTTTAAGGGGCTTCTGTTCAAGTGCAATTCTTACTATTCTAGGAGCCCTCTGGTCTTCTGGTATATCCAGCATCCCAGACAATGTCTCCAACTGCTCCTGAAACACATCTTGGGAGAGAATGCCAAGGGTTCACAGCCACCTTCAACAAAGACAAGAAGCCCTTCTACATACTGAAGCCCCAGGTTTAGGAAGATACTTGTGGCTATGTCCTGCTGTATTGAATGAATAGTAGCTGCTCTGAAAAGGAAGCAGAGCATAAAACGTCAGACATACACATGATTCTTCCTGTCTGCTCTGTGTTCTGGGAGATTATGGCTTGCTTCTCCAGGGAGACACACTGAGTTTACCTCTTAGAAAGGAATGTCATCAGTGAGCATCAGACTGAGCCCAATGATTCGTCAACAAACATTCTCATTACCTCCTCTGCTTGTTAGTTTTGAAAACAAGAATATATATATATATATATATATTTTCTAGAAGTACCCATAAAATAACTCTTCCAATGATAACTATATAGCAGGTCCTAAAATGATTATTCTCTAAACCAGAGTATTTTTCTGGGTTAAGAGGGGCCAACCCACCTTTCTACCTGCACTGCCTTTGAACTACTCACCTGTGCCCCTCACACTCATAGCACAGCACCTCCACTGCTCTCCTGGCTCAGTTGTGAGTGTTCATCTCTGCACTGGAGTTCTTTCCTCTCAGGACCTTCCCAGGTTGCTTCTACAGTCAGTGTCTGACCAGTAGAAAAAGCAGCACAGTAATTTAAACATAGAAATATGAATAGGGGAAATATTAATATAATGGGAGGACAGCTATTGTTTTAGCTACATTTGGATCACTGTGACCAAAATGCCAAAGAGAACAATAAAGGAAAGAGTTATATTGGTGCACTGTTTTAGGGTTTTCAGTCCATCATGGAAATGAAGGTGTAGAAGGGCAGAGCTGTTCACATGGTTGCATGGAAGGAGAGAGAAAAAGAGGAAAGAAAAGAAAGAGCCTGAGGAGAGAGACAGAAGTAGGAGAGAAGAGAGAAGAAAGAGGGCTGCCTGCTGCCTGATTTACCAGCTTTTCTCCTCTCCTATGTTTTATTTAATCCCCAACTACAGGGTGTTCCTGGCCACCTATATTGAGCCTTCCCACTTGGCAGCCTTGAATTATGCTTTAAAAAATTCCTCTGTGTCTCTGCCCAATCTAGCTAGAATCAAAATTAATTAATTATCTTAACTACTAGTAAGTTGAATGTATGCTGAATGATATAGGAAGAACACATGGAGTAGAACCTTTCTTCTTTTTTTTTCTTTTTTCTTGTGAAAATACTGTACAGAGTGGTTACAATTACACGGGCAAGATCATGAGTACATTTCTCATCAAGCATTTTAGCCTCCTCCTTTGTTTCCCCTTCACATCCCTTCCCAGCCTCTCCCCAGCCCCCTATCCAATCCTCCCCCCCACCAAAGTTGTAAAGTTCGTTTTTGACATGACAACTTGTACTTCTCATTATTGCAACAGGTCCACCTGTATCCTAATTTAAACGACTTGTTTGGTACTGGCATAAGAACAGACCTCAGGACCAATGGAACCGAATTGAAAACCCAGAAATTAACCTACAGGCCTATAGCCATCTAATCTTCAATAAGGGAGCTAAAAAAATACAATGGAAGAAAGACAGCCTCTTCAGTAAATGGTGCTGGCAAAATTGGTTAACTACGTGTAGAAAACTAAAGCTACATCCTTAGATATCACCCTGCACCAGAATCAACTCCAAATGGATCAAAGACCTCAGAGTCAAAGCAGACACTGAAAACATTACAGGATGGAATAGGAGAAACCCTAGGTCTCCTTGATGCAGGCCGAGATTTTCTTAATAGAGACCGCAAAACACAACAATTCAAAGAAAGGTTGGACAAATGGGATTGCATAAAGTTGCAGAGCTTCTGCATGACAAAGGACATAGCTAGCAAGATCAATAGAAAGCCGACGTATTGGGAGAAGTTCTTCACTAGCCATACAACGAACAAGGGTCTCATATCTAAAATATATTTGGAACTCAAAAAATTAAATCCTCCAACAACAAATCCTCGAAGAACCTTTCTTCTTAAGAAACAAGAAGAAATGGAAAGAGGGACACTTCAGAATAAACACACTCCTGGATTCTGCCAGGGATTTTACTTAGACCTTGTTGTGAGTATGCACTATAGCCTATCCAATTGTGACATTTTCTGAAGACTCTGGAAAAAAAGCTGGTCAAGTAAGAAACCATTACCAGGATTCTGATAGAATTTATAGGAAACTGACAAAGGATTGCTGCTGTAAACACCTTGGTAATTTTGAAAATATTCAAGAAACTGCCTGTGGGACTATCACTGCTCCTGTCTGGTGTGTGACAGGTATGTCATGCTCACCTAGAAGTGCTGGAATAGCCAGCACTAAGAAGAGAAGACTTTCCTCCTCAAAGTGTTCTTTCACATACATGTATTGACAAAGATATATCACATACCAGTCAGCCAAGGAGAAATGTTTATAGAGCTCAGATTCCATTTCATAGACAGAGATTAAAGGCTGGGTTTCTCTCTGAGAATCAGTAAGCTGATAACTGGTACTCTGTATCTCTTGCTCATCCGTCTTTATGTGCATTTCTCAATACATGTAGTCATGCCCTCTTCTAACAGGAACACAAGCCACCTTGCATTAGCCCACTCTAAGGCCCCCAGTTAAAGATCCTACCTCCAATTACAACCACCTTCAGAGATACTGGGTGCTCAGCTTTTGGTGTATGAATACTATGAAAACACAGCTTTTAATACATAGCATGAAGATTCTCTTTATGTGGCAGTAAGGCAAACCACACAGGCAGAGAATCGGTTTCACAGTCAGGCCATACAATTTGAAATC
>NW_012284410.1:0-736 GCF_000151885.1 Dipodomys ordii
GCTTCCCCTCCTTCTCTTTCTGCTTCTCCTTCTGTTTCTGCTTCTCCTTCTGCTTCTTGTCCTTCTCCTGTTTCTTCTGCTTCTGCTTCTGTTCTCCTGTTTCTGCATCTCCTGCTTCTCCTTCTGCTGCTCTTTCTGCTTCTCTAGCTGCACTTACGGCTTTTTTCTTTTTGCTTATGTGGTGCTCAGGGATCAAACCCAGGGCCTCAGGCATGCAAGGCAAGCTCTCTACCACTAAGCCACCTTCCCAGCCCCCAATAGGATTTTAAATGTCAAAAATTGCCAACACCCTAGAAAAAGAAGAACACCTAAACGCAATATGGAAATGTCTTTAAATACATAAACAACCAACTTTGGTGCACACACACACACACACACACACACACACACACACACATACACACACACAGAACTTTAAAAACACATGATCTGCTTACCCATTAAAGAAATTATGAGGATTACAGAATCCTTTGTTCTCATCAGCAAAGAAAGACCAGGACAGGCTACAGAATAGTTTTAACAATCTTCGAAAGAAGGAATAAATAACAACAAAGGAATGATATCCAGCTGATTTTTATTGTGAGAATTAATTAGACAAACTCTGTTTAGAGAAAATCTGAGTAAATTAAGGCAATAAAATATGTATTCACTCAAATATATGTGTATGTATGTGTGTGCACACACTATGTATATATGTATATGTGTATATAAATAAATAAATAAATATATATATATA
>NW_012284411.1:0-1228 GCF_000151885.1 Dipodomys ordii
TTCGGTTAAATAGGCTAGTAAAAAATGAAATAAGCCATATAGCCACTTTTTGTAATTACAGATATTTAAGTTTTTTGGCGTAGGAAGGCCACAGTTGCTAATTCTATTGTTTAGTCAATCATCCTACGAGGACAACTACTTGCAGTTTATGACTTTAAATCGACCCCATGGGACATGATACTCCAGATTGCATTAGGATCTCGCATCTTAAATGGATACATCTTGCGGTGACAATGGCGCACTTTGGAGAGTAAATACAATCATGTGTCGACGCTGTGATTCACACTCCATGAATTGAAATTCGGCAGTGATGGAATCCGTGAAAAGCACTAGAAGTGTCAATTATTGTCAAAAAGGGCTGCATAACAACACCCTTAATACAATGTACAATTTTCAAAACCACAGTCAACAATAGATCCAATAGGATTTCTTTTTTTGGTATGGTAGTGGGACCTGCACACTGGGCTTGGGTGCTGTCCATTAGCTCTTCAGATCAAGGCTAACGCTCTGCCACCTGAGCCACAGCGCCACTTACGGCTTTTTTCTTTTTGCTTATGTGGTGCTCAGGGATCAAACCCAGGGCCTCAGGCATGCAAGGCAAGCTCTCTACCACTAAGCCACCTTCCCAGCCCCCAATAGGATTTTAAATGTCAAAAATTGCCAACACCCTAGAAAAAGAAGAACACCTAAACGCAATAATGAAATGTCTTTAAATACATAAACAACCAACTTTGGTGCACACACACACACACACACACACACACACACATACACACACACACACACATACATTTAAAAACACATGATCTGCTTACCCATTAAAGAAATTATGAGGATTACAGAATCCTTTGTTCTCATCAGCAAAGAAAGACCAGGACAGGCTACAGAATAGTTTTAACAATCTTCGAAAGAAGGAATAAATAACAACAAAGGAATGATATCCAGCTGATTTTTATTGTGAGAATTAATTAGACAAACTCTGTTTAGAGAAAATCTGAGTAAATTAAGGCAATAAAATATGTATTCACTCAAATATATGTGTATGTATGTGTGTGCACACACTATGTATATATGTATATGTGTATATAAATAAATAAATAAATATATATATATATGGTCACATATACATTTATATGTATAGAATTAATTGGCTAATTTTTGGTTCATGAGATATAAGAGTCTGTTGGATTTATCTGTCTAGGCTGGCTTTGAACCATGATCCTCAGAT
>NW_012284412.1:0-2141 GCF_000151885.1 Dipodomys ordii
TTCCTATTCTGTAGCTGAATGACACTTATTTTCTTTCTCAATATGTCAACTGGTCCTCATTCAACTAGAACATGGGAAACTAGGACTAGGGAAACTAATGATGGTATCCTTAAATGCCTTACTAGTAATCCAATGGCATTGCATGAGCTAGGAGTTTGGCATTTCTATGGGAACATTAAATTCAATGTTGAGAATTATTGCCTTTCCCAGGACTACAAGGAGAAATGTGAAGGTTCTCACAACTTACTAAGGGAGGATGGGAGGCCCATGAATGAATAGGTAAGTTACATTCTGTTGAAGAAGCATACAGGATCCAACCACTATCCTTTGTCTGATCATTCTTTTTCTGCACAGGGGTGAGCAGCTGAGAAAAGGAGGTGGAGCAGAGTCCTGAGTCCATCAGTGTTCCAGAGGGAGCCACCCCCTCATTCAACTGCACTACTGAGAACAGTAGTTCTCAGTAATTCAGTACAGGGAGTATTCCAGGAAAGGCCCTGAACTGCTGGTGTCCACACACTCCAATGGTGATGAAGCTGAAGAAAAACACACAGTGAATCTATTCTGTGCACACCAGAGTTTCTCAGCCTAATGAAGCAGCTGTCTCCATCCATGCAGTGAGTGCAGAGTGCTCCTCAGGCACGTTCAACCTGCACCTTAACCAACAGGGGCCTGGCAAAGACTGAGATAGAGCACAGATCTCCAGGCCAAGAAATTCTACTGTTTTCTAGATGACATGGAAAATAAGTGTGATAGGCTGGAAGCTGAACAAGCTCTCGCATAGAAAGCAGTTTTAGAGTTCCAGTGAACAGTCCTAAGCCAGAGAAACACACCAAGTGTGCCATCACAGGACAGAGAGTTAGACAAGTGAGAGAAAGCCAAGGCAAAAATATACATCTGAGCACCAGCCAGCAACAGCCGCCGCCGGCGGCGGCGGCAGGGTCGCAGTGGAGACTGCAGCCGGGCTATCGGCGGCGGCAGGGTCGCAGTGGAGACGGTGGCGGCAGGGTCGCGGCGGAGACCGCCCCGGGGCTAAACCTGAGCTCTGAGAGTCCGGGACGAAGGAGCCAGACGCAGCAGGCGAGCGGATTCTACTCAACACCAGCAAGAACCGACAAGGAGCAGACAGCTTCATCCTGCAGTTTGCAGACCAGAGACGACCCAGGATCCAAGACTCGGCGTGAGTAGAAGCCCGACATCCTCACTCCTTCTCTGGGAGCAGAGGAGGGAAGGCCACCCCTCCCCCCCCCAGCACCGGCGATCTCCATCTTGGATACCGACAAAGCTCGGCGGAGCTGCTAGCTCCAACTCAGGCCTTGGAATAAAACGAGTCATTTAGAAGGCACAAGAACTTAATGGAGAAGTGACCTGCCAGACTCAGCTCCATCCAGGGAAAAGTTACCCAGCTCAGGCACCAGCCATTGGAGTGGCTTTCCCCACAGGGTAACCAGAGCCAGAGGCTGCCCCTCCCTCTAGCAGCCTCAACAATCAAAGGAAAAACAGAAACTCTGAGAACAGATCCAGGCTAGGCTCTGTGAGTTTTTTTTTTTCTTTGTTTCACAAATCAGCCCCAGGGTAAAGCTACTGATTGGTGAAAGCCCTCAACTCTACCCAGAACCTAGCCTCACCACTGCATCCCCCTCTTTCGTGATTCTCAAAGCAGATCTGCCTCCCATTAAACTAATCTGGGAGGGGGATCCCAAAACCAATCAAGCCACAGGACCTCAAGCTGACCAGAGACTCCAACAAGAGGCTGGCCACAGACTAAAGGGAGATACAGGATTCTTCCCACCCCTCCCCCCCAAAAAAAAAAATCAAAAAACTTTTTTTTTCTTTTCTTTCTTTTTTTTTTTGGTAATTTATATATATAATTTTTTTTCCTTTTCTAAAAATTTTATTAATCTTTAATTTTTGCCTTTTTTGAAAAATAATGGTTTTCCAGTAACTTTTTTTTTCCTCTTATAATTTTTATTTTAGGAATACGTGAATGAGCGGTTTCCTTTCTTTTCTTGTCTTTTCTCTCTTTTTCTTTCTTTCTTAACTATCTTTTTGTTTTTTGTCTAGCTCTACCGAACTTCTGATCTTTTTTTTAACCTCCCTTTATTATCCTGTTCACCTATTCTCTTTTTTTGACCTTCTTTATG
>NW_012284413.1:0-2094 GCF_000151885.1 Dipodomys ordii
TAAAAGTTTACATGTATGTCTAAATTGATATCATAGTATTCTATGTATAGAATCTATAAGATGTTGGAGAACAGCTTTATTGTTTCCAATCATTGAGTCATCAGTTAGTTTGCAATAAAGGAAAGACTAAGTGTTTCTTTTAAGGAATGGCTGTAATTGCAAGATGATAGAGATGGCAGGGCATCAGAACAACTGAACTGCAGCACTGAAGCTGCCCCCGTTGTCCTGACTGACAGTTTTCCTAGTCCCACCAGCAGGATTAGAGCTCAGGACAGGGGCCTCTCAGATACGTCTCTATAGGGTGGCTGTCAGACCTAGTCAAGACAGTGTAATGTTAGATTCCTCAACAGGGTGGGAGAATTGGACTAAGAATCAAACCCAGTCTTTCTCTACTTAATCCAATTTGAGTCCAAGTCTCTTTCCCATCCATAAAAAAGATTTATATATAATTCCATCATTAAGCAAAACAATGTATTAATTTTCATAAAATGAAATCAGATACTTTTGTAAAGATTGTAGGAATCCTAACAGTGTATCATAAAGGCGTTCAGTAAATTTTTCTCCAGCATTCTTTCTTTACTGAATTTTTGCTTTTGTTCTCATTCTTATTCTAAGCTGGATCCAGAGATCATAAAGGCAGGGACTGTAAAGCTTTTGCTTTAGTTTTTCACTCCTCACTTTTCCAGTGTTTCTACTAGTAGAGTGTTGTGGCTACCACCAGAGAGCAGTGCCTCCCTCACTCTAGAAGCCCATGGTTTTCAGTCATCCGTGGTGTGTGGGGTGTTTGGCAGAGAAGTGCTTTTACATGTACTCAAAGCAAGTAAGTGAGATGTCTTGACCAGCAGGCAAAAAACTGGGGCTTGGTGTGGCAGAAGAGCTACATACATTCTCAGTGACAGGAACTCACTTTTTGCCTGAGGAGTCCAGGTCCATTTTAGGGTCCACAAGTGTATCTCCTGTATTTCTATAAGAAAAAAGGGTGGGGGCTGGAAGGTGGCTTAGTGGTAGAGCACTTGCATTTGCATGCTCGAGGCCCTGGGTTCGATTCCTCAGCACCACATAAGAAAAAAGCCAGAAGTGGCGCTATGGCTCAAGTGGGAGAGTGCTAGCCTTGAGCTGAAGAGCTGAGGGACAGTGCCCAGGCCCAGAGTTCAGGCCCCACGACTGGACCCCCCACAAAAAAAAAGAAAATAGGGTGGAGACATTCCTGAATGGCTTTGGTGACTATGTGGTTTCATCTGATCAGTGAGTTATGGCTGTCTGTGACGAGAACAGGGAGGCAAAATTTCAAAGGCCACATTGTTTAGAGTTGAATCTTGTTGACTTTTTAATGTAGTTTGGAAAAAATGACTAATGGTCTCTAGAAAGGAGTCAACAGCCAACAAGAAGAGAAAACTCAGACTTTGAGCATCCAAGAGGTGAAAATGCCACCTTGAGTTGCAATTATAAGACATCCATATTCAGCCTGCAGTGATACAGACTGGATTCATACTCTTGATTCTTTGGAAGCCCTTTCACTTGAGAGCCAGAACCTGCAGTGGGAAAAAGAAATAACAAGCTCAGAACTGTCCACTCCCAGCAATGTCTCAAGCCCATTTTCAGTGCAGTGGCCGTCTATGTACTCAGTTGTCATGAAAAACGAAATCCAAAATGTACTCTGATTTATTATCAGAGTACATTTATTAGGAAAAGGAAGCACTGAGTACTAGGTGAGCATGAGTAAGGACTGCTCAGGACTGGAAGATGCCCCTGTTCTATGTGCACCCCAAGGCCAAGGCAGATCTGTGAGTTGCTGAGGTACTTCTAACCTTCTGGTAATTTTGAGGACAGGAGGTACATTAGGCACTCAAGTGAGATGGATCTTGGGACAATTACAGCCAACTCACTTCACAATGAGGAATTGGGCCAAAAGAGAGGCAGAGAGCTGAATCTTTGAATAATGGAGATAAAGATCTGAATCTGACCCTGCCATATAAGATTCTGTCAGTTTCTTTATAAGAAAATATAAAATTTTCATAATTTTCCCCTTTATGTACAAATGTATTTTCGTAATTACTAGGTCTTACTAAAATTTCCATATTGAAATTGAACTCC
>NW_012284414.1:0-1154 GCF_000151885.1 Dipodomys ordii
TCACCATGGTTGTAAAGTACCCACCCCAGGAAGGTATCTCAAAAAGTGTTCGATCTTTTCTCTTGTAGCCTCATCTGGACCCCAGACAGGCATCTAAACTCCAGAGTAAAGTCCACATTCAAAGGTAAAGAGCATTTTTCCAAGTCTTTCCCTTTCCTTCCCTAATTCATTGATATACAAAGGACAAAGGGGGACCCAATGAAACAGTGATACTAATAAGACCATATGTTGATAATGATCTGTACAACTTGGGGAGAAAAATGAGGGAGTAACAAGTTTGACAAGAAATGTACTGACTACTTTCCTTCTGTAACAATAACCCCTTTGCACATCACCTTGACAATAAAATTAAAATTTAAATAGATAAAAATATAAAGATTAATCAATTGTTCCCACACCATTTAATAAAGAGGCTGTCTTGCTTTCATTCTATTTCTTTTTAGATCCTTTATCAAATATTAGGTGGCTATAGGTCTATGGGTTCATTTCTGGGTTTTCTTGGTTCATTTCTAGGTTTTTGATTCTATTCCATTGGTCCTCAGGTCTGTTCTTGTGCCAGTACCAACTTGTTTTGATTACTATGACTTTGTAGTAAAGTTTGAAATTTGGTAGTGATATTCCCCCAACACTCTTCTTTCTAATGATTGTTTTGGCTATGAACTCTTTTTTATTGTTCCATATGAATTTTTGTATTTCTTCTTTTTCCTTGAAGAATGAGGTTAGAATATTGATATGTGTCGCATTGAATTTGTAATAGCCTTGAGACGTATTGCCATGTTCATGATGTTGATCTGAGGTTTTTTCAGTTCCTAAATTCTGCTTTCATTTCTTTTGTCAGGTTTTTAAAGTTTTCATCATAGAGGTCCTTTACTTCTTTAGTTAATTCCTAGGTATTTTATTTTTTTTGTGGGGCCATTACAAAAGGAGTTGCTTTTCTGACTTCAGCTGTACTCTTCTCATTGTTGGCAACAGAATCAAATCCAAATGGATCAAAAACCTTTGAGTCAAAGCAGACACCCTAAAAACTTTACAGGAAGGAATAGAAGAATCCTTACCTCTCCTTGGCACAGGTCAAAATGTTCGTAATAGAAACCAAAAAACACAGCAAATCAAAGAAAGGTTGGACAAATGGGATTGCATGAAGCTGCAGAACT
>NW_012284415.1:0-2483 GCF_000151885.1 Dipodomys ordii
TATATACACAATGGAATTTTACTCATTCATAAGAAGGAATGACATTGTAACATTTGTAAAGAAATGGAAAAGTGGAAAAATTATGTTAAGTGAATTAAGTTAAGCCCAAAGAGACAAAGGATCCATGTTTTCCCTTTTATGTAGAAATTAGATTTAGTTTACAAACTCATAAGTAAATACATTGGGTAGTATGCATCTTAGCTGGTTGCTGCTTAAAAGTGGATTTTGAGCTTTCTTGAGGTTCATTTTGCAAGCTCAGATCCTATCACAAGATTTTCAAACCACCACGGATGTGTGTTTTTCTTTGGCCAGCAGATCTTCTGCAGTCAAGTGATGCCTCTACCATTCTCATGTGCAGAATGTCCTGCTTGAAAGTTGTATGAAGGGATTTGTCCACAATTCTTCCAGAGAAACTACTGTATTCTTGATAACTCCGAAAAATATAATAACTGAATAATAAAAGAAAACTGATATAATTTTTTCCAAGCCTTTCCATTTCCTATCAAATGGGGCAATGTCATTCTTATATTAAGTGAAGTAAGCCAAGCCCAAAGAAACATAGGTCCCATGGTTTCCCTTATTTGCAATATCTGATAAATGTATGAGTCAAGCAGAAAAGGTCAGATAATGTGATGTTAGGAAAATGAACCCTTAGATATGTATTTAAATGTTTTTTTTTTCTTTCATGCATTTGTTTCTAACTCATGTATAAGATTATTTCTTTGTAGCTTTATATGTCCCTCCCCCACAGTATAACCCCCACTTTCACTATATTTGATGTTGGTATAATTTGTGGAGGAGATGGGGAAAAATAAGTCGTTTAAGGATACAGGTGGACCGTTGCAACTATGAGAAGTACAAGTTGTCATGTCGAAAACGAACTTTACAACTTTGGTGCGGGGGCGGGGAGGGAGGACTGGTGGGGGGGCGGGGGGAGGCTGGGAAGGGATGTGAAGGGTAAACAAAGGAGGAGCCTGTAATGCTTGATAAGAAATGTACTTATTATCTTGCCCATTTATTTGTAACCACTCTGTACAGTATGTTCACAAAAAATTAAAATTAAAATAAAAAAATGCAGAGAAAAAAAATAAAAGAAAACTGAGGCCATACTACTATCCTGCTAAATGGTACAATGGAACCATACTGTATACCAACTTTTCTAATCGCTTTAAGTTCTCAGCTTATATAATATTAGCAATTTCAAATGGTACAATCCATAGGTTAATTATAAAATATTTACTGAGAAGCTACTAAATGCTAAAATCAGTCTTTTTATCTACACAGTTATCCCGGGAAGACTGACTGGAAAATAGGAAATTCTTTCACTTCAAAGGCTCTTGTGGAGAAGGAATCTAGTGCCACACACTAGTGTCTTTTGAGAATCTATTATGATTGATGCTTTTCCCATGTTATAGCTACATGTGCTGTTTGGAACACATATGAAATGAATCCTTAAAAAAGTTTTTTTTAATTTTATTTTATTTGTGAACAGACTGTACAGAGGGCAAGGTAATGCATATATTTCTTACCAAGCATTGCAGCCTCCTCCTTTGTTTACCCTTCACCTCCCTTCCCAGCCTCCCCCCTCCCCCCCACCCAAACCTTCCCCCCTGCCCCCCACCGACATTGTAAGGCTCGTTTTTGACATGACAATTTGTACTTCTCATTGTTGCAACAGGTCCACCTGAATCCTTAAAGGACTTGTTTTTCCCCATCTCCTCCACAAGTTATACTGACATCAAATATATTGAAAGCGGGGGTTATACGGTGGGGGAGGGACATACAAACCAACAAAAAATAATCTTATAAATGCGTTAGAAACACATGCATGAAAGAAAAAAAACATTAAAATACCTATCTAAGGATTCATTCTCCTAACATCACAATATCTGACTTTTTCCGCTTGACTCATACATATACTAGATATTACAAATAAGGCAAACCATGGGACCTGCGTTTCTTTGTGCCTGGCTTATTTCACTTAACATAATTTTTTCCAAGTTTTTCCATTTCATAACAAATGGGGCAATGTCATTCTTTCTGATGGAGGCATATATTTGCATTGTGTATATTTACCACATTTTCTTGATCCATTCATCTACTGAGGGGCATCAGGGTTGGTTCCATATCTAAGCTATAGTAAATAATGCTGCAATAAGCATAGTTGTGCTGGTAGCTTTAATGTGGTCTTGTTTGTAAACATTTGGGTAAATGCCCAAAAGTGGGTTGAACTAAATATTTAACATGAATTTTCCAAGATTTGACACTGAATCATGTATTTTTCAATGATTCCATTTTTTCTTATTATTTTGAAGCTTCAAGAGGCTTTTAAGTTTATGATAAATAACAAACTTTAGGCATAAATATTTACATAGCACTCACACATACAGTATTCTCATTTAAGATTGCAAACAAAGACAATATAAAGTATGCACTAGCAATCAAGTAGAATATTAGGAAGAACTTAAAGGTAATCAAGTTGA
>NW_012284416.1:0-2101 GCF_000151885.1 Dipodomys ordii
TCACACCTCTGGGGTGCCATGGCTTATTCTGTGTCCCATTGGCATGGATGCTGTTTGTGGCTTCATTGCTTCTTGAATGGCTCTTCTCTGGATTGACTACATTGTTTCGGGTAACATTTTTCAATTCAATATTACTCTGACTCACCGTGTCCTCCATATTTAAGTGAAGTGGAAGAGTGGAGGAATGTTGATTTGTGCTTTTGGTGGCTCCTTGGGCAAAGACTTGTTTCAGAGGTACTGCTTTTGCTTGACCAAAAGCGTTTGGAGGTGGAATAAAAGAATGATTTCATTCTAATGAAGGGGTAAAATTTGAGTTATTTACAGGCACCGGAGTGCAATCTCCTCTGCCTCAGCTGCTCAGGCGCTTGGTGGGAGCTGTAGTGCGTGTGGGACAGGGCATCTGGGACTCTTGCCACAGAGGCAGGACCTGGGCAGAGGCAGGCCAAGCGCATGGCCCCTTAGAGCTCTCAGGACCCCTAGGAGGAGGACAGGAGTGGAAGGAGGAGCCTGGCCCCCGTGACAGCCTCAGCTCCAGGTCCCAGACACAAAGCTCCAGACTGGGAAGCCGCTGCCAGTACCTGCTCCCGGGATAGCAGGCGATGAACTGATAACTTTTAGCTGAATTATATGACTGGTGTGGTAAGAGCAAACACTGAAAATGAAGCTCTTGCCTTCATTTTATTTATTTATTTTAATGTATTTTATTGTGAAAATACTGTACCATTACATGAGCAAGATACTGAGTACATTTATCAAGCATTGTTTCCTCTTCCTTTTTGTAGGTTTTGGCATTTTTTAGCATTTTAATTTTTTCTGTAATAGTCATCTCAAATCCTTGGGATTTCTATTGATCTTGCTAGCTATGTCCTTTGTCATGCAGAAGCTCCGCAGCTTCATGCAGTCCCATTTGTCCAACCTTTCTTTGATTTGTTGTATTTTGCAGTCTCTATTAAGAAAATCTCTGCCTGTGCCAAGGAGACCTAGGGTTTCTCCTATTCCATCCTGTAATGTTTTCAGAGTGTCTGCTTTGACTCTGAGGTCTTTGATCAATTTGGAGTTGCTTCTGGTACAGGGTGATATATTAGGATCTAGCTTTATTTTTCTACAAGTGATTAACCAATTTTGCCAGCACCATTTACAGAAGAGGCTGTCTTTCTTCCATTCTATTTTTTAGTTCCCTTATCAAAGATTAGATGGCTATAGGTTTGTGGGTTCATTTCTGGGTTTTCAATTCTATTCCATTGGTCCTGAGGTCTGTTCTTGTGCCAGTACCAAGATGTTTTGATTTCCATGGCTTTGTAGTAGAGTTTGAAATTTGGTATTGATATTCCTCCAGCACTGTTCTTTCTGTTGAGGATTGTTTTTTTCTATTCAGGGTCTTTTATTGTTCCATATGAATTTTTGGATTGCCTCTTCTATTTCCTTGAAGAATGAGGCTAGAATAGTGATAGGTATCACATTTCATTTTTACATAGCCTTGGGAAGTATTGCCATTTTCACGATGTTAATCCTTCCAATCCAGGACCATAGGAGATTTTTCCACTTTCTAAGTTCTGTTTTGATTTCCTTCTTCAGGTTTTTAAAATTTTCATCATAGAGGTCCTTCACTTCAGCTCAACGCTAGTGCTCTACCACTTCAGCCACAGCGCCACTTCTGGCCTTTTTTTCTCCTTATGTGGTGCTGAGGAATAGAACCCAGGGCCTCATGCATGCAAGGCAAGCTCTCTACCACTGAGCCACCTTCCCAGCCCGGTATTTTATTTTTTGTTGGGCTATTACCTATAGAGTTGCTTTCCTGATTTCAACTATGCTTTCCTCATTGTGGGCATACAGAAAAGCCATTGATTTTTGAGGGTTAATTTTATACCCTGCTATTTTGCCAAAGTTTTGAATCAGCTTGAGTAATTTGGGAGTGGATTCCGTGAGATTCTTGTCATCTGCAAAGAGGGAGATACAAGATCTTGTCATCTGCCTAGAGGGAGAGTTTTACTTCATCTTTCCCTGTTTGGATCCTTTTCTGTTTGCATCTTTTCTTATTGCTGTAGCTATTGTCTCCTCCTTTGCTTTTCCTCAACCATCCTTTCCCTCCCATGAGAACTAC
>NW_012284417.1:0-2068 GCF_000151885.1 Dipodomys ordii
TCATTGTTACAATGCGTCAACCTGTATCCCTATTTAAACATTTTGTTTTTTCCCTTCCCCTCCCTAAATTATACTAACATCAATACAGTGAAAACAGGGGTTATACCGTGGTGGAGGTACATAAAAAGCAACAAAAAATAACATGGTACCTTATAAATACACTAGAAATGATAGCAAGAAAAGAAAAAAACCTACTTTAGACATTCACAATTCTGTGGTGGCCTTTCAGTTTGTTTGTGTCTAGAGAAAATGAGGAAAATAGCAACAGAGTCTGGTACCAGTGGCTTACCCCAGCAATTCCAGCTACATGGAGAAGGATGTATGGTGTATTATGGTTTGAAGAAACATAGGCTAAACATTACTGGAAGCAAATTTCAGTAAAGAAACCACATGTTGTAGTATAGGTACCCTGTCATGTAGGAAACACAAAAGGAAGATGAAAATCCAATGTTGGCCTATGCAAGAAAATGAAACCTCATCTGAAAACTAATCCAAAGCCAAAATAACTTTAGGTGTATTTCAAGTGGTAGAGTACATTCCAAGTAATCACAAAACCCAGAGATCTAAAACCCCACACCATCCATCCCAAAAGAATTGTGTGAGATTATGATTATTTCCAGGCCAGTAAGTTATGATACATACCATGTGGTCAGGACATGACAACATTTCCCCCTGTGCAGGAAGCCTGTGACAGGACATAAGCAAACCTGCCCCATATCTGCCAGCTCTGTTTTTCTTGGGTGACGTATCAGAGAGCACACAAACTTTGTAGAAAGTTCAGGTTAATATCTGGATTTACAGAGGAAGAGTCACTACTATGCTGATCACTAGCCTGCTGGGGCAGCCATTGCTTATATCTGTCTTGTAAAGATGTCCACAAACACAGGGCTCAGCCTCTTCTCAGGCATGAAAGTGATGCTGAGAGGAGCTTTGTTTTCTAAGGAAGCTCAAAAAGGAGGGAATCACAGCTTCAAGCCCTAAATTCCTTCATACCTTGGTTATGAAAAAAAAGTTAGTCCTCTTTATTTCAGGAACCAGCATGGCCCGGAAGGTAACTCATGCTCAAACTACAATTTTGGTGGTAGAAAAGGGGGCTGTGACCCTAGACTGTATGAGACTGAGGAATCCTATTACTCCATCTTCTGGCACAAACAACCCCTCACAGGGAATTGATTTTGCTTATTTGTCAGAACTCTTATGATAAGCAAAATGCAACAGAGGATTATTATTTCCTGAACTTCCAGAAATCATCCAAATACATCTACCTTACCTTCACAAGCACACAGCTGGAGGACTCAGCTGTGTATTTCTGTGCACTAATAGAGTACACAATGAGAGGAGAGCCTGCAGGTGCCTTACATAAATCTTAGCCAAAGCAAGAGACCCAGGAAGAGAAGCAGAGCTGTGGGCACAGGTGGGACTTTCAGGGGAACCACAGGGCAATTCACATACAATGCTAGACATACCATCTAGTAGACATGTGTGTCTAATACATCTATAATAGTTTTCCAATTATAAAAGCACACACACTGTCCAATTTGTTTACTCTTTAAGTAAACATTTAATATGCATGCCTAGCCTGAGACATTTGCTCTGGGACTTCTGGAAAATCACCTAATTTTATAGATACAAACATCTATATGGAGTCATCCTATGAAGAAGTAACTCATCCCCTTGGGCTGCTCCATGTGCTTGCCCAGGATGTGTACATATATTTTTCTCTTTCTCTGTCTCCCATTCAGTCTTCCTGTCTTTCTTTATGTACATCTATATGTGTGTGTGTTTCTGTGTGTGTGTGAGAGAGAGAGAGAAAGAGAGAGAGAAAGAGAGAGAGAGAGAGAGAGAGAGAGAGAGCTATCTCTATATAGAGATTATATTGGAAAGGAAACAAGATACTGGAGACCAAAAATGCAAACCAAAACTGAGTTTGGGAAATTAAACAGAGAGACTGGACAAGCAGCAATCAATAAAAGAGCTATTAAAGCATTATGTTCAAGTGTTTAGAACATAAGAACTTAAACATTTATATATAATATATAAATATATAATATAATATATATGTAATTTG
>NW_012284418.1:0-1706 GCF_000151885.1 Dipodomys ordii
GGCCAGCCTAGGCAGATAACTCCAACTGCTAGCAATTTTATGAGCTGAAGGCCTTGCTCAAGTGATAGAACCAAACAATCAGCATAGCAAGCATGAGGCACCCTGAACCTTGAGTTCAAACCATTATTTGTTGAAAAAAGGTAGCTCCTGGAAAATCCAAGATATACATAGATGTTCATAGGTCTAGGTAACAAATTGTCTTGCAACTCCCTAAAAATTGTGTTTGTGGAGAATCTGGGATCTTTATAGATTTGTTGAATGTTCTCTTTCATATTCGATTTCCAGCTCTGGTGCCATACCTACATCCCTTCTCTCTTAACTGCTTATTTACATGGATACTTAATTGATAATTTCTTTTTCACCCTCAAACCATAGGTATAAGTATTTGTAGAAATTCCAGTGTTTGGATTGTATAATCCCCAAATAAAAAGATCAAAATATCACTTGATTTTACTGAACTCATTTTGACTTTTATTTTATAATGAGAACTTTCCCCCTGTATTTACAGGCAGGAAATGAAATAAACAGGAAAACAATAGGTAGCAACTGTAAACAAGAATGTTGGGCATTGTCACAATTCAAGGGCTTCAGAAAACTGTCTAGGGTTTAGTTCAATCAAGGTAATCCTCAAGCTAGGGACAGTGACTGGCAAATCACACACAGTTTTCTTGTACTGCTCACTGGAACCTCCTTGTATAGCAATCATATTGTGTGTCGATGAGCCTTGTTTTGTCTAGGTAAGCGGTAGAGAAGGAATTATGCTGACAGACCTTGAGTCCTGTTAGTTGTTCTACATTTAAAATTTGCACGTGGGAAAACATTGAATACTCTAGATTTGATATGTGAGCATTTGATGGATATTTCAAACCCCAAGTTAACTGCATTGGTAGAAAACTATTTCCCATTATAACTTATATGGCACTAATGGATTGTTTAATTGACAAATTACTGTCATAAGATCCTGAAGATTTTGATGCCAGAAATTGTAGGTGTGACAGTATACAAAACATACAGGTAGTGTATAAAGAAGCCCGCTTGATAGTGACTGCTAGTGTTGTAATGTAAATTACCAGCGATGTTTTGAAGGATGAAATATTGGGGTCTTTATTACAACACTAGCAGTCTGCGGGATGTCCATTGTAATGAAAGCCTGCAGCCCCCTAACACAGTTAGGAAACAGGCCAGAGAGGAAAGAAAGAACAAAAACAATACCAACAAACCAATTCAGCTCTGCTGGTGAGCTGAATAGGGATGCCTTGATGACAAGAGACAAGCCAGGAGACAGGAAACATGATATGATCACTGAGACATGTGGCAAAGTGTAATGGTGCCTGTGCTGTTCTGGGCCTAAATAGGGTCAGCGAAGGGGCAGGTCCACAAGAAATTCCCAGTCCTGCGCACTGGAGTGACAGGTTCAGTGACCTACCAGCTATTTGCCTGCCCATGCTTCCATGTATCTTCCAAGTCTCTTTCTCCCAGGCTAAAGACAAAAAGGCAGACCCTACCATCCACCATGTGGCCAATATGGCACCAGCCAGACCTGACCTCCCCATTTCAGTTCTTCATACACATTTTTAATAGTTTTATTACTATGAAAGACACTATAAATTTGAATAATTTTCTCCCATCAACCTAATAAATGACATTATTGCCAATTTTTCAGTAAACTTGGGTAGCTTCTCCAAGTTCTTCTTTCCCGCTGTTGA
>NW_012284419.1:0-1233 GCF_000151885.1 Dipodomys ordii
TGAGTATTTTTTGTTTCCTTTTTGAGACAGGGTCTCACTACTAGAGTGCACAATCCTTCAGTCTTAGGCTCCCAAGGGCTAGGACAGCAGGTCTGCATCACTAAGTCTAACTTGTTGTTTCAATTTACGAACTCAATTTAAGATAACACTTTAAACATCTCATATAGAAAAAGTAAGTTTTATTGTTCTCATAAGAACATTTTCTTGCTAATCAGAAATATTTGGACATATATTCCTAACTATGAAATGTATAGGACACAAAAAGTTTATTTAGTCCCAAATTCTCTTTTAACAGTTAATAAGTATAGTTTGGAGGAAGATGGCAGAGGAGAAGCTAGAGGCTAAACATGCTCTTACAAAGAAAGCAGTTTTAGTGTTCCAGTAAACAGTCCTAGGCTAGAGAATCACACCAAGTATGCCATTACATTACAGAGAGTTTGGCTAGAGAGGGAAAATCCAGGCAAGGACAAGATCTGAGCATTTGTTGTAGCCACGCCTGTGGGAGCTGCTGCAGCAGCAGCCAAAGCTGTCATACCTACAATAGAGTGAGTCCGGGACAAAGGTGCCAGACACAGAGGGAAAGCAGATTCTACTCAATACCAGCAATAACTGACAAGTAGCAGATATCTTCATCCTGCAGATCGACAAGAGATGGCCCAGGAATCAAGACTCTGGAATGAGTAGAACCCTGACATCTTCACTCCTTCTCAGGAAGCAGAGGAGGGAAGGCCACCCCTCCCCCACCACCGGATATCTCCATCTTTGATACTGACAAAGGCCTTGCTGAGCAGTTAGTTCCAACTCAGGCCTGGGAAGAAAACAAGAGTCATTTAGCAGGTCACAAGAACCTGACCTGACCTGCCAGGCTCAGCTCCACACAGGGGAAAGTCATCCTGCACAAGCAGAGTAACCTCCGCCCCCAGAGGAGTGACTTTCTTCACTGGGTAAACAGAGCCAGAGACTGCCCCTCCCTATAGCAGCCTAGACCAACAAAATTCAGTAAACATAAACCCTGAGAATGGCTCCAGGCTGGGCTCTGCGAGTATCTCAGCGCTAGCCCCTCAAGGAAAAGCTTCTGTGTGCTGAAAGGTCTCAACCCTACCCAGAACCTAGCCACATCACAGGATCTCCAAACTAGAGGAAACAGCCATCTCCCTCTTTTGTGATACTCAAAGCAGATCTGTCTCCCACTAAACTAGCCTGGGAGGAGGATCACAAAATCATGGGTAACAC
>NW_012284420.1:0-1837 GCF_000151885.1 Dipodomys ordii
TTGTAGTTATAACAAATATGTGCCCTCTATCTGTTGGATATGGTTTCACTTTTGTTACAGTTTCCTTTGACTTATGAAAGCTTATTACTTGATGCTATCCAGTTTATTCTTGATTTTCTTTAGCCACTAATGACCTTCCTGAGCATCTAGGATTATATGCATGACCTCTTGGTGCATATTTGTCTTTCAATATTTTAAATATTTTCCTCTTTCTTTTGAATTCAAATATTGTCCTTTCAGTAATTCTGCACATTCTCAGACTGTTGTTCTGAAACTGTGAAAATGATGAGCATCTGGTTGGTGGATAATTTTCCTATTCATTGTGTTTGACATAGATTTCATTGTTTCCATTGATTTATCCTTCCTAATTATTGAATATGATGATTAGAATATTTAATATATAGACCAGCTTTGTCTGTAAGGAGATGGTAGAAATCATGTCAAAAGAATGTTTTAAAAGGATTCTTATAGAGACAACATTGTGAACTTTATATATAAAAAAGATTTAAAAAATTTAGTTTGACTTTTTTCCTATGAAGAAATCTTAAAAATAGGATTTAAATTATATGGTAGTATATTTTCAAATGCCAACTGAACCAAAAAATTAAAATATGATAATCAGCAAAGGTTTCCCTAGATGACTGTCCCAGTTATTCCCCAACACACTTTTCCCTGTTCTGGAGCTTAGAAAGGAAAAGGAAAATTTGTGTTGATTATTTAACATTGTGAAATTCTCAAACTACCTTTTTCGAAGCTCTAGAAGGTTGGGGGGTAGAACTGGATTAGAGTCCAAACCTAGCATGTGCAAGGCCCTGCGTCGGATCTTCAACAGAAGATCGAAGAAGAAGAAGAAGAAGAAGAAGAAGAAGAAGAAGAAGAAGAAGAAGAAGAAGAAGAAGAAGAAGAAGAAGAAGAAGAAGAAGAAGAAGAAGAAGAAGAAGAAGAAGAAGAAGAAGAAGAAGAAGAAGAAGAAGAAGAAGAAGAAGAAGAAGAAGAAGAAGAAGAAGAAGAAGAAGAAGAAGAAGAAGAAGAAGAAGAAGAAGAAGAAGAGAAGAAGAAGAAGAAGAAGAAGAGAGCCAGAAGAAGAAGAAGAGAGCAAGAAGAAGAAGAAGAATAAGAGAGCAAGAAGTAGGAGGAGGAGGAAGAAGAAGAATAGGAAGAGGAGAAGGAGAAAGAGGTACAGAATCAAATTCATCCACATTTTACTTAGTGAATAGTTATTGCAAAATAAGAGGCTCAAGTTTCTTTGGGATCTTTACAGTAATTCCTGCTTAGCCTCAGGATATACATTCCAGATACCTGAAACCAATGAAGTACTTTCTAGAGTTAACCCTCAGTATCCATAATTTCCACATCTAGGTGTTCATGCAACCAGAAATTTAAAATATTCAGGAAAAAATTTGTTCCCCAAACATTCAATATAACAACTATTTACACACTGTTACATATAGGCTTGTAGTAGGTATAATCTTGACATGATTTGAAGTGTAACTTACTTTGTATGACATATTATTCTATTTTCTATATGGGACTGGAGCCTATGCTGATTTTAGTATACGCAATCTGTTCTGGAAGCAACCCTGTAAATACCACAATGATCATTTTATGTTTTTTACCCATACAAATATAGCTACAATAAAGCTTAAGTTATAAATTGGGTACAATAAGACTATAATAACATTAACTAAGAAAATAGAAGATTTGCAACAATATAATGTAAAAAGTAGTGGGAAATGGATGTGGAAGTGCACATCTGTAATCCCAGGAAATAGAAGCAGAGGAATGAAAATAATGAGAGAGATATACAGAGAGACCTTACATCCAAAAACCCCAAAAA
>NW_012284421.1:0-2834 GCF_000151885.1 Dipodomys ordii
GGATATTTGATTTTGTGAAGGCTGGGTGAATTTAACATTGTTCCTCAGTTAAATTATAAGCATGTAAAAATGAATTGAACTGATTAAATGAAGTTCTTTCTGCCCATTTTCTCTGGTACAGATTTCTCTGATTTAGGAAATCTACATTTTAAGTCATTCTGGATGCCTAACTAGGTCTTTGTATGTGGATGAGTCAATAGGAATTGCAGAATTCGCCACATTGATTTTGGAGCAAAGACTTACAGCTGGTAATTGGGCAATGATTCAGAAGACAACTGAGGCTGAAGCCATGAGCCCTCCTGCCTGTGTTTAGCTCCCAATCTCTCTAACACACCCCTCACTTCCCATGCAGTGATGTCTTTTTCTATCCAAAAGTTTTCTGGAGCTTCAGTTTACTCTGGCCTCCTAGTATGCCAACATGGGTGGAGTGAAAACAAGCAAGGCAGATGTGACAGAGAGTTATTTTTGGTCGGTTGTGGGGCCTGAACTCTGGGCCTGGGTGCTGTCCCTTAGCTATTCAGCTCAAGGCTAGCGCTCTACCACTTGAGCCACAGTTCCACTTCTGGCTTTTTCTGCTTATGTGGTGCTGGGGAATCGAATGAGGGCCTCATGCATGCAAAGCAAGCACTCTACCACTGAGCCACCTCCCCAGCCCCGGCAGAGGGATTTTATCTGAGGATCCATCACACTTGGGAGCTTCTGGCTGAAAATTCCAGAAAGACAAAAGTGAAGAAATACCTAAGAGAAAATGTAAGATAGGAAGCTGCAATGCTTAACCCTAAAAACAGTTTCTAGGATAAGGAGACTCAGGAATTGGTGTCACCTGAGGAGAAGCTGGTAGAAGAGAAAATATTCAGGAAGAATGAGAAGGGGGCAGGAGGGAGTGGAGAGAAAGAGGCCTACGTTACCTAGAGCTGGGACCTCAATGTGAGCTTAATTTTTCTGTGGGAAACCAACCCCAATGATGCAATAGCTTACAACTTTGATTACTCTCTTTCATTCTACAAAGCCTCTTCCAGGTCCATTACAACTCAGCATGGTGTCCATTCTGTGATTCAGACTGACTGCTAGAGGTTTCCAGGAGAAGAATAGAGTGTGAGAACCACAGGACCAAAGCTCAGAAAAGACACATGTCATCACTTCTCACATGTAATTGGTCAAAGTAAAATTATACAACCAAGCCTGGTAGCAATAGGGATGGGCATACATATTGTGAGCATTATCATAATATCTATTATTGTTGTCATATAATAATCTAATATCTATTGTTTTCACCAAAAGGAAAGAGATGGTACCTATCCCTTTATAGGAGTATGGGATAGGGCATTCTGTAGAGTGTTCATTAATTGGGGGCTCTCTGAATATTTTCTCCTAAGATTGTGGCTAGGAAGTTTCAGGGAGGAGAATTACAGTGTAAAGACGTGTTCTAAAGCTGGGCACTGGTGTCTCACACTTATATTCCAAGTCTGAGATCTGAGGATTATGATTCAAAGCCAGACTGGGCAGGAAAATCCATGAGACTCATCTCCAATTAACCAAAAAGAGCCAGAATTGGAGCTGTGGCTCAAATGTTAGAGCACTAGCTTTGAGGGGGTGGGGGGTAACTCTGGGACACAATCTTGGCCCTGAATTCAAACTCAGGATTAGGGAATGGGGGGCAGAATGTGTTCTCAGTGCATGAAATCAAGGGTGTATGTCAATATCACTGTTGATGTTAACTTTGGGAGAGAGTTGATCAGTTTCATTCTGGAAATGATTTATTCCACTCTTCTCTGTCCTGTATTCTTTAAAAAAAGAGCTGTGCTCAATCTAGACCTAAGAGGTGTCGATTGCACTGATGCCCTCCTTTCACTTTTTTCTACTTAAAAAATTATACGTAAGTAGTGTACAAAGGGGTTTTAATTTAATACATCAGTTTGTGAGTACATCTTGATCGATGTCATCAATTTGATCATTCTTTTCTATCTCTCTGAACCCCACCCCCTCAATTTTCCTGGTTACATTTTCACACATGTACATTGAATATTATGACTGGATTCACCCACACACCACTTTTGCAAATAAATTTCTTTATTGTACAGGCCAGGAAAATGAAATTGAGGACTACAAGCCCAAGACAGCATAGCTATTAATTGGCATCAAGATTATTTGACTTACGGAATCTTTACCAAAACAGCATTATACAAAAGAACTTTGCCAGAAAAACTAGAAGCATCTATTTTTTTGTGTGTGTGCTGCTTCTGGGGCATGAATGCTGTCCCTGAGCTGATTTGCTCAAGGTTAGCACTCTACCACTTGAGCCACAGTACCACTACCAGCTTTTTGGTAGTTAATTGGAGATAATAATCTCATGGACTTTCTATCCTGGGCTCGCTTTGAACCACAGTCTTTAGACCTCAGTCTCCTGAGTTGCTAGGATTGCTGATGTGAGCCACTGGCAAATAGCAAAACATTTATTAGTTATCCCACTTGAACATGTGGAGCAGTAAGTAGATTGATATTGGTGACACTCAGATAATGATTCCTCTACTTGTTGCTCTCTGGTGTTATGATTAGTGTGATAATGCTTACTCAGGTTTATATCACTATGCAATCATTGTTCCATTTTGTTTAGTAAACAGTTTTTAAAGAGAGGAGAACTGTGAGGGGAGAATATGGGATGAAAATTTTATCTGTACTTCTTGTGGCGTGGCAATAGTTTCTCAGAATGTTTACAGAGGAAATAAAAATCCATATAGGCCAATTAAAGGAAAAAACACACCTGCTACAGAAGCAGTGCCACAGACGACAAATGGGAAAACGCATCCAGGCTCAGAGCAAGGAAAGTTCGTGAA